>NW_015391601.1:0-6750 GCF_001527695.2 Protobothrops mucrosquamatus | reverse complement strand
GCCACCCATAGCATTTAGAGTTTTCTTTTAAGTCCAAAATTTTTATAATCTTTTCAATTTTATTTCTTTTTTGTAAGTGAAAACCCAGATCTTCAGTAAGAATAAAAAATCTTTTAGACCACAAACTTTAAAAAAAATAAAATTCCAATTAGGATCAAGTTGTTCTTCCAACATTTTAAACTCCCCTGGATAATCAGTCGCCGCTGTTTTTAGAGGGATAGAATCTCCCTTCCCTCTCCACGGGGGGGGGGGGAATACTTTGAGCAGCTTATGCAGGTAAAAAAGATAGTTAGGATTTAAGAGAGGTAGATCTCACCCAGTCTTATCCGCGCTGCTTCAGAGTTGCCTGATGGTAAATGTGACTTCGGCTGTCTGCAGTCTAGTGACGAGCCATATTTCTATGGACAGTCTTTCGTCTGCCGGTTTGGAGGGTTGCCCCAGATCAAGCGGAAGGGCTACCCCCTCCTGCGATCAAGCGGGGATCCCCTCCTTGCTGGTCGCCCCTACAGAGTGACTTTCAACCCTTTCCAGGGTCCCCCAGCAAAACGAAACTGGACATGGAAGGCAGAGCTCACCTTCCAGACGTCCATGGCGGCCACTTCGGCAAACCGGAAGTCTTTGCTGGCCACTCTCATCTATGTGGCCCTGTGATGCCAGTGCAAGGCAAAGAAATCCATGGTTTATGATTTGTCATCCAATTACAAACCCATCTGGTGGTGGTGCTGTCTATCTCACATTTTTACTAGCTTGCCAAGAAGTAGATTATGGTCTACTTTATCGAATGCTTACTGAAATCTAAATATACTATGTTCACAGCATTTCACTGATCTACTAATTTGGCTACTTTGTTGAAGAATGAAATAAGATTTGTTTGGCATGATGTGTTTTTCATGAATCCATGTTGGCTAGTGATTATAACTTTGTTTGCTTCTAGATGTTCACAGATTTGTTGCTTGGTTATCTTTTCCAAGGTCTTCCCAGGGATTGATGTTAGACTGATTGGTCTGTAATTTCCTGGATCTGTTTCCCCAACATTCCTGTAATTTCAATCCCTTCTATCACTTCTTCTCCATTAGTAAGAATAAGGTTCAGTATAGCTGTCCCTCTATGTCAGGGGTCCCCAAGCCCCGGTCCGTGGACCGGTACCGGGCTGCAGTATGTCAGTAACTGGGCCACAAAAGCAAAGCCCCATCCACGACATGCAGGCAGCACACAAAACCACGCTCCCTCCAGTCCACGGAAAAACCTCTCACCATGTAACTGGTCCCTGGTGCCCAAAAGGTTGGGGACCTCTGCTCTATGTCATGATTGATTCACTAAACAGCCCCACTTGCAACCAGACAACTGCAATGGGAGGGGGGAGGGAGGCATTGGAATGTAAGGGAGGTTTGGGAGGGAAATTTGGTATGCAAGTATGCTGACTGGAAGCCTGAGAAAGATCCAATACCTCAAGGTCACCAGCTGAGGAAGTCTGAGACAGACAGACCATTCCCAGAACAATGAGAATGCAAATGATTGGTGGACGATGGACACTGGGAAGTCCTGGGGAAAAAAGGGAACGTTTTCTTATGCTGTTTTTGCATGAAATCATTAGAACTGGCTTTTCTACTTCTGTACCCATGTGGAATCTTCAGTAAAGTTACATTCTTGGGGGGAAAATGTCCTAAGAGTTTCTTTTGCTGTCTAACTCAGTGGGTCAGTTGACATTAAGCCAGTTCTCATAGAAACAGCCTATCTGGATCCCAGCCCAAGATGTCGGCTATGAGCAAAAACTTGGAAGGGAAGAAGAAGCTGGGAGAGGCCCTGCTTGGGAAGAGCTAGCACCACCTCAGACCAGAGCAAGAGTGCAACCAGTCAGTGTGCTTCCGAAACTGAAGTCTGAGCAACTGGCCGCAGCCACAAAGGAGCGAGCGAAGGATGCCCTGTACTAGGGACTAAAGACCCACTGGGCAGCAAATGTGGGCAAGGCAATGGAGATCAAAGACCTTCTTCCTTCTGGTGTCAATGTGGTCCGAGGCAGCAAGTGGAAAGCAAAGTGGCTAGCCAAATGAGATGAGTGGAAGCTCCCAGTCACCGGCCGTAGCCCATCCATGCAGCAGTTGAGAGAGAGGTTTGGAGGCAAGGAGATTTATGCTGCAACAGCGCCGGAAGCCACAACCGCCACCAGCGGGCGGGGAGTCATGAAAACCCCAGCAGCCCTGGCTACTCCTCCTCCTATTCTTCAGCTGGAGGCCCTGGTGACAGCAGCTGCGGCTGGGACTCCGACACAGGCAGTGGCGGCAGTGGGCTTTGCCACTCCTTTTCCATTGCAGCCAGCAGTGCTGGTCAGAGCCCCAGCACAAGCAGCTGTGGCTGGAATTCCTGCACTGGCACTAGTGGCGGTAGCCGACATTCCACCCCAGAGGTTCATCTTGGTGTGGGAGGAGAATCAGCCCCCCTCCAGTAGCCCATTTTGATGGGAACCCAAACTGCTTAGCCCATTTCCTGACTCAAGCCTGGCACCATATGGAACATCATGGAATGATGTACCCAGACAATATGACCGGGGTTCATGTCATTACAGTCAACCTGGAAGAGAGCACTTCAGAATGGTTGGTGTCGCTGCACGATGAAAATACCCCAGAGTTGGACGATCTTGATGCCTTCATGCAAGCTCTGCAAGAGTGATTTGAAGTCTCCATGGTGGCCCACCTGCATCTGTGCCCTAAAATGAAAGAAGTGACCGGTATCAGAGTACATTCAAGATTTCTGCCACCTGGCCAGCCACTTGGGAGAATGGCCTGAATGCTTGCTGGTCTACCATTTCTGAGAGGGACTGAATAAGAAACTGTACCAGAATTGCTTACCTGGGGGGTGCAGAGCAACCTGTGAGCATGGTACCACGCAGCCACTGAGATAGAGATCAACTTGATGGAGTTCCATAAGCACATTGGGCAAGAGTGTCGGTCCTGCCACCCTGCAGAGAAGTGATCAGAGAGGGAAGAAGGGGGGTGCATTTCCAGGCAAAGGAGGGAGATCCCACCAAAGCTTTGGTGGCTGCTTTCACTGTGGGAAGGAGGGGCACTGAGCTGCCAAGTGTCTCACACTGTGACTGATGATTGCTCCTCCATTTCTAAGCCAACCAAAGAAGAAGACTCCACGAAAGTTAAGGGATAAAACTCTTGCAGGGCAACAAGTTGTAGAGTTCTCCCCTTAATCCAGGGAAGGGGAACCCCAAGCCCTGCCAAGATGGGGCCAGCCTTCTACAAGAGCAATAGTGAAGGAGAAGATGGTAAATGGCCTCATCACCCCTATGACTACTAGGGTGGAGATTTCAGTATCAGATGTAAAGACGATCCTTACGGCCCTGTTGGACTAGGGGTGCACTAGATGCCTGGTCAGCCCCCAAGTGGTAGAGAGGCTAGGGATAAGGCTAAGGAAGCTAAAGAAGCCTATAGCATTTCCCCAACTAGATGGTTCGATAATGGGCAGGGTGCCAGTGACCTGCCTAACCGAGTCTGTTAAGCTGAAAGCCAGGACCCACACAGAGATTATCCGATTTATTGTGGTCCCTGGGATGACAGAGTCCATGGTCTTAGGCCTGGCGTGGTGAAAAAAATGGAGCCCATCTGTTGATTGGGATAGAGACAAGTGGCAGATGCAAGGGGAAATATCCAATCAGTGAGAAGAATGTAAAAGGGTAGTTGTAGCTGTGCATCTACATGTCCTGCAAGCTTTTCGAGACTGAGAGACAATGGGATATCTGGGAAAAGGAAGCCTATGCGGTTCCTGGGGCTCTCCTAACCTGGAGGCAATTCTTAGAAGGCAGTAAGATTCCTTTCTTGTGGATGGACCACAAAAACATAGAAGCACTGAAAGCTCCCCAAAAGCTGTCTCCTGAACAAATCCGATGGGCCCAATACTTCAATCGCTTCAACTTCACTCTCCGCTATCTACCAGGAGGACAATTTTTTTTGGCAGACTTCCTCTCACGAATGCCTCTGATCAACATTGTTCGAGAAGAAATTGTCAATTCCATCATTCCCTCCAAGCAAGTAGCAGCACCGGCCCTCACAAGACAGCAGGAAGCATCTCCATCACAGCTGACCAAAGACTTAACGTGACCCTTAAAAGAAGCCTTGGCCAGAGATAAGTGTTTCCAACAATACAAAGGTGAGTTGTCCTTAAGGCACAGATAGGCATGGTTGGGGAGCAAACTATACATCCCATGAAGCCAGAGGATCTTAATATTGCAGCAGAGCCAGGATGCAAAGAGGACGGGGCATTTTGGATTCGTGAAAACTCTTCACCTTGTAAAGAGGCAGTTTTGATGGCTGCGGATGAAGAAAGACATAGCCAACTTCCCTGTGTGTGCTTTGGTGAAGAGGCTGCCTGGCAAGCCTTCAACACTGTTGCACAGTGTGGCCAGCCCCATGGCTCCCTGGAGGGAGATATCTATAGACTTTATTGTGGAGCTGCTGGAGAGTGCTGGAAATATTGTGATCTGGGTCATTATGGACTTATTCTCTAAGCAAGCCCACTTTATGGCATGCCCTAGGATCCCTTCTGCTCAGTCCCTGCCTAAACTCACATATACTGGCAACATGGTGTTCCAAAACACATAATTTCAGATCAGGGACTGCAATTTACGTCAAAGTTTTGGTATGAGTTCATGACCTTGTTAGGGTCCTCCTCTCATGGTCTTAGCTCCGCCCATCACCCTCAAATGAATGGAGCTTGTGAACATATGGTCCTGGACCAGTATCTTGGATGCTATGTAAACTACCAGCAAGACAATTCGGCTGAACTTCTACCCTTCGCTGAGGTGACATACAATAACTCTGTACACAGCAGCACCGGGTTTATCCCCTTTCAAGTGACCACTGACTCAGAATTTGTGCCTATGCCAGAGCTCCCTCAAGAGATACCTTTGTTGACTTCTTTGGTTAAGTGGATAAGTACTTTGAAAGCCATCTGACCCATAGTATGCAAAGTTTTCATAATTTTATAAAGTTGCATCAAATCAAATATATACAAATAATTATTGAATTATTTACAATAATGGCAAAGCAAGCTTGTCTTTAATAGTTACATTGTGCTTATTGCTCATTGCATCCCAGAATGCATGGATTAGGATGGTATAATTCTTGGTAAGATAGAAAAATGTGGGATAGGCAATATCATCACCAGATAGATTCACAACTTGCTGACCAACCACACTCAACATGTAATCCACAATGAAACTATGTCTACATGGAGGGAAGCATGCATTGAGTACCTGTCTTGGGCCCAATACTCTTCAACATCTTAATAAATGATTTAGATTAGGGGATAGAAGGGGAATTAATCAAATTTGCAGAAAACACCAAGCTGAGAGAATTGCCAACACTTTAGAACAGGCATGTCAAACTTGCGACTTCACGTGATGTCGCGCGATATATCGGAGCTTTTTCTCCATTGCCGGCAATGGGGTGGGCACGGTTTTGGGATGAGGCATCCGGCCTGCGGGCCGGCAGTTTGACACCCCTGCTTTAGAAGATAGACTCAAAATTCAGAAGGATTTTAACAGACTTAAGCATGGGCCTTATCCAACAAGATGCAGTTCAGTGGAGAGAAAAGTAAGGTCCTGCACATAGGCAGGAAAAGTCAAATGCACAGATAGCGAATGGATGGTATCTGTCTCAACAATAGTAACTGAGAGAGATCTATTTTAGGTGTCCTGTTGGAGCACCATTTAACTATGAGCAAGCAATATGCTGCAGCTGCCAAAAAAGCCAATTCAGTCTTAAGATGCATCAGCAGAGGGATAGCATCAATATCTCAAGAAGTGATAGTACTGCTGGATTAGTGAGGCCACAAAGATAATAAAGGATCTGGATGCTAAACCATATGATGAATTATTAATGGAACCAGGCATGGCTAGCCTGTCAAAGAGAAGGATTAGGGATGACATAACAACTATCTTCCAATACTTCACAGAAAAGAGGGGGTCGATTTATTCTCCAATGCACCTGAGGGTAGGACAAGAAGCAATAGATGGAATCTTATCAAGGAGAGATTCGACCTTGAACTAAGGAGAAATTTCCTGACAGTGAAAACTATCAGTGAAACAGCTTGGTTCTGGAAGTTGTGGGTGCTCCATCACTGGATATTTTTGTCTGGAATGGTGTAGGGTCTCCTGCTTGAGCAGGGGGATGGACTAGAAGACCTTCAAGTCCATTTCAATCCCATTATTCTATGTTCTAGTGTATGTACATGTGTGTCCATGTATGCATGCTCTGAGCTTAGATCAAACTGTTGCGCTATTACCTATAGAGGTGGAAATGGAGGAAAGATCCCAGAGGAAGATTGAAGAAAGTGTGAGTTGTTGAAATGAGGTTGTGATAAAGGGAAAATTGCAGTCTGCTTGTGAGTAAGCAACAGCAATAGGGAATGAGTGATTGCTGACTTAGTGCTTGCTGTGCATAAAGACTGCCCTGGTGAATGATAAAGTTATGGGATGGAGGGTTGGAAAAGAAAGATAAGAGAGGAGCCAATCGCTGGCAAAAAGAAGACTATAGACTGAAACCTGATATTGAACAATCCTTATTAAATTGTACAAGCAAACTGCTCCATGCCGTCTGGCCTTGCATCGACTTACTGTCTGGGCAGAGAATAAAGCTGGTTCCTCAAGCTGGAAAGTCAGGCAGGAGTACAGGAAGTTAGAGGCTACATAATCAAGATGCTGCCTTCACACCCACAGGCGAAGCTGGAGAGCTTACTGAGATGGTT
>NW_015391600.1:22770-24160 GCF_001527695.2 Protobothrops mucrosquamatus | reverse complement strand
TATGTCTATGCTGCTTTTCAATTCAAAATTCCCAGAAATTTCAAATCAGAAAAAAATGGAGACAGTTCACAAAGATTCTTCTTGTGGAGGAGGTAATACGGCCTTCCACGAGTGTATATATTCTTCTGCAGTTGAAATACTC
This sequence comes from Protobothrops mucrosquamatus, assembly GCF_001527695.2. NCBI lineage: Eukaryota > Metazoa > Chordata > Lepidosauria > Squamata > Viperidae > Protobothrops > Protobothrops mucrosquamatus. The sequence continues at coordinate 24,018 of NW_015391600.1, read as the reverse complement.
AGTCTCCAGCCAAGCAGGTTGGCCAGTCTCCCATGATCTGCCAACAGCCAAGAATGATAAGGGTTGAGGGAACAACTTTTACTTCTGCTCCAGAATTTTCTCAGGTGCTTTGTCTTCTGGGGGAATCAACAAAAGCTGATCCAAGCAACCCTGCATAGCAGTATTTGGACAGTCTGGACACCAGGTGGCACCTAAGCCAGATTTAGGCAACCTACAGGGCATCCCAGTTATGAAAATGTGAGCAACTAAACGTTTTGAAAAGAAGTCACCAGGGTTCATAGACAAAAGGTTGCATGGGTGATGTCCCCACATGATAACAGAGACATCTGTGTATTCCCCATAAAGTCAAAAAACTTTCTTGTCCTATTAGGCCAGTGTTACAAGGTTCCTATAAAGAAATGATCCTATTAAAATCTATAAACATGAAATAAAAGAGCAAAAAATTACAAGATAGGTGCTGTGGCATTATTGTACTTGGTGACTTTCTACATATTTGTGGTACATGTAGATTTGGGGTGGGGGAGGGAGTTGCTGCACCTTGTAGCAATGTGGCTGGCTTGCCAAGCTAATGTAACCTGAGAGCTTGCTTTGCTGGCTGCTATGACTTCACCTTGAAGTTTATCAGATGTTGTTCTAAAACTCAGTTTGCCTGCAACAAAGCCAAACAGCAAGCAAACAGACTTTGGCACTAGTAGGCACAGTCTGCTTTGTCCTTAACTTTAGACAAGGCATTGTCATGCTGTTGCCATGAAAGAACAAACACAGATTGTGCCCATTCAATTCCAAAGAAATGGTATTGTCACACACCACCATTAACTTTATTTTCTGAAGAGTTATTGCTAATTGCTAATTATTTTCTGAAGAGTTATTGCCCTCGTTACCTTCCGCCTGGACTACTGTAATGCTCTCTACATGGGGCTCCCCTTGAGGAGCACCCGGAGGCTCCAACTGGTCCAGAATGCGGCCGCGCGGGCGGTGTTGGGAGGGACTCGTCGCTCCCATGTAACACCGCTGCTGCGCGAGCTGCACTGGTTGCCGGTGGCCTTCCAGGTGCGCTTCAAGGTGTTGGTCATCATCTTTAAAGCGCTCCATGGCATCGGACCTGGATATCTCCGAGACCGCCTTCTGCCGCAGGTTACCTCCCATCGGCCGGTACGCTCCCACAGAGTGGGTCTCCTCAGGGTGCCGTCAGCCAGACAGTGCCGGCTGGCGACCCCCAGGGGGAGGGCCTTCTCGGTGGGAGCCCCC
>NW_015391600.1:17451-21027 GCF_001527695.2 Protobothrops mucrosquamatus | reverse complement strand
CCGCCGCGCCCTCAAGACATGGCTTTTTCAACAAGCGGGACTGACCTAGGGTGAATTTTAAATAGGGAATAATTTTTAAAAATTTTCAAAGATTTTAAATATGACACAGCTATTAATATATTTGCTTTTAATTGGTTTTATAGGGGAAATGTTTTTTTGTGTTGTTTTTTAACATGCTGTGAGCCGCCCTGAGTCCCTCCGGGGAGAAGGGCGGCATAGAAGTTTAAATATAAATAAATAAATAAATAAATAACAAACTATTTTAAACCAGGATTTGGTGAATTATGTCAATCTGCCAAGATTTTTGACCCAGTGTAGTTTTATTCTTTCTCAGGCAATTAGCTGAAGGTAACACAAAGTTAGTCCATGCAGAACACACTTCAGTTGCATTAAAAGGTAAGGTTGGGAGACAAATGGGAATATTTATCCAGGGGCTGCATATTTGGTACTTGTATGTCTGCAAGCTAAAATCACCATCTTTGTTTTCAGCACAGTAATGAGATTCATCTGTCTGGCTTCCCATTACTCCACAAATCATTCCTGTTCCCTCTTCCTTCTATTATGTTGCCTGCTAGCCTCCTTGAGATATAGCTCTCTGTGTCTTCCAACTGAGGTTATAAGAAAACAATTTATACAAAACCATGCCATTAATTGATGGCCCAGGTGGAATATGAGACCTATATACAGTCTAATGCCAGCCACTCCGTCAACTGATCCTCAGAGTGGATGCTATCATGTGTTGCTGAAGATCACTAGAATTTGACATTGCCAGACTACCCAACAGCAGAAAATTCATTAAAATCTTATTCATGGAACTCTGCCTTATTAGGAATATCTGAATCTGGCTTAGACCACAAGTCCCTCTATTGCCCACACTAAGCAGCAGCCACTACCTAAAATTTCTATCTTTTCTGACCATTGAACTGGGTTCTGCTGAGTGGCTTTGGGCCAATCACTCTCTCTCAGCCCAATCCACCTCCCAGGGTTGATTTTAAGGGAAAAATAGGAAGAGGATGGAGTATCGTGTATGCTTGCCAACCTGAGTTACTTATAAAATAATAAAGGTGGGATAGGAAGGAAGGGAGGGAGGGAGGGAGGGAGAAAGAAGGAAAGAAGGAAGGAAGGAAGGAAGGAAGGAAGGAAGGAAGGAAGGAAGGAAGGAAGAAAGAAAGAAAGAAAGAAAGAAAGAAAGAAAGAAAGAAAGAAAGAAAGAAAGAAAGAAAGAAAGAAAGAAAGAAAGAAAGAAAGATCTGCTGAACCAAATTCATCTACTATTATTAAGGCAAATACCGGTGGAAAGATCCCGCTGATTTAGAACGTGAGTTTCTTCATCATATCAGATATTCCCCAGCCAGTTTTCCAATTATCTGTTTTCTTCAGTTGTGTCAAATTGTATCAGAATCGTCCCTATTAAATATTTCTAGAAGAATCTGTTCCCTAACTTATCATTTAATTGTTGACAATGTTTCTAGGAACTTGATAAACTTGAACATTGTAATCCTATACTGTAGAGTACAGTGCACAATTCTTTTCTTTCTTCTCTAGAACCTTAAGAATGTTTTTCTTTTAGTTTTGGAAAAGGGGCAGAATTGCTTTTTTTTTAAAAAAAAAAAAAAGTGGCAGCATGTTTATACATGGACAAACATGGATCCCATTTTACTATTCAATGCCTAAAATTGCAAGACTGGCAGATTGAAATGGCTTTTCCGGTATCAATACCAAATCATTTTTTTTTTCACTTCAGAGTAGATGAAGATGAAAATAATATCTAAAGACTGAGTTGGGATGTGAAGATAAGCAAGATTGTGCATAACATTTGCTTTGTTAAAGCAATTGTTCATTGATAGGCTGGTGTTTTTTTTTTGAGATACTATTTTTAATTATAAGTTCTTGAATGCAGCACAAATTTGGACAGGGCTTAAAGATACTCAATTCAATTTTTGTACAATATTTAGGCAGAGACAGCAAAAATTAATCATCTACATAGTTCTTTAGACATGAAGTTTGGTTTTCTTTTGTTGCTAGTCACCCTGCCATGTATACACTTTTTTCCCCTGTCTCTTTTCAAAATTAAAATTCTTTTATTAAGTGTTGAAATTTAGATCAAGTCTGGGCAACTTTGAGAATCATGAAAAATATATCAGAGGATGGGAAGTCTTTAATAGTACAGAAATCAGTTATGGTTAGGAAGGAAATGAAAATATAAATTTGAATGAATAAATGAGTGAATATATAACAGAATAAATTCACAAAACAATCACTCTGATGATAATGGGCATCCATAATATTGGATTTTGCTTAGCATGTGTAAACTGACCCTCTATAGTTTGTAAATCAGAGGTTACGTCTTGAGTGTAGTGTGTAAAGCAGGTCACAATGAGTTGTTGCACAAACTGTCATTAAAACCAGTGTGTGAACTCAGCCACAGAGAATGCCTCTAATACTTCCTTGTCCTGTTTTTCCCTCCCAAGCTGACCTAACTCAGTCGATCCATGATGTGTTTTCAGACATCTGTGTAGCTGAAAAATATCAGCTACATAGCTAGAGGGAGTCCTCAACTTACAACAGTTCATTTTGTGACCCTTCAAAGTTACAACGGCACTGAAAAAAGTGAGTTATGGCCACCACTGCAGCCTCCTCATAGTCATGTGACCAAAATTCGGATGCTTGGCGACTGGTTCATATTTATGACAGTCACAGTGTCCCGGGGTCATGTGATCACCTTTTTGCGACCTTCTGACAAGCAGAGTCAACGGGGAAGCCAGATTCACTTAACAACCATATCACTAATTTAACAAGTTGCAGTGGTTCACTTAGCAGCAGAAGAAAGAAAGGGCGTAAAATGGGGCAAAATTCACTTAACAAAGGTCTCACTTAGCAACAGAAATGTTGGGCTCAATTGTGGTCGTAAGTCAAGGAGTACCTGTATTTAGTAGAAGTTATGTAAATTTAAAATGCTATTAAATGAGGAATGATACTTTGGATAAATCCACCTATCAGGTCTTTAAAATACTAATTTCAAATAATAGCTTCTGTACATGCATTGCCGTGAAGAAACCTAAGTTCAAGGCTAATACTAGAGCATGTCCTGAGGTATGCAGGAAACTACATATTTTGAGCCCAGCTGCCGCTTGTAAAACCAGACCATCAAAGCGTCCTGCCTTATTTTGCGCTTTATTACAAGGTCCTCCATCATAAGTGAGCTACTTTAACTTTAAACAATTCAACCCAATATGCAACAGAAACACAACAAACCTCAAGCTACTTACTTCGTGGCCTACTAAACGTAAGTATATAACCTCCCTGGAGTCACTCTGGAACATAACAGTGATGTAAATATTTAATTTCAATTACGTAATTTAAAATACACAAAATTATTTTGTAAGTGAGAGAGGCTGATTACACAGGCATGATTTTTCTCCATGTCGTAGTGTTTTGCGTGCAAATCTCAAAAAATTCAGTATTCAGGAAAAATGAGAGGAGGGGATGGAAGGGGAAAAATAGGTTACGTAGCATGACTGTATCTGAAATGCCCTCAGCTGATAACATTGCTGTGCAGCAGAATAATCAGTATTA
>NW_015391600.1:0-16289 GCF_001527695.2 Protobothrops mucrosquamatus | reverse complement strand
TTTTGTAAGTGAGAGAGGCTGATTACACAGGCATGATTTTTCTCCATGTCGTAGTGTTTTGCGTGCAAATCTCAAAAAATTCAGTATTCAGGAAAAATGAGAGGAGGGGATGGAAGGGGAAAAATAGGTTACGTAGCATGACTGTATCTGAAATGCCCTCAGCTGATAACATTGCTGTGCAGCAGAATAATCAGTATTAGGCACCCCGACCTGCTTTCTAGACATACTAATTAAAAATAATGAAAGGATATGACAACATGGTGATTATGTTTATGATTATGCTGGGGCTCAATAAACCTCCTGATGGATGTCCTACTTACTTTGATGCATAGCTGACGAGCAGGTTTCTCTGTCTTTACTAGGTTAAAAGGTTAGTTCTTGCCACCATAACTCTTTCTATACTTTAGTCAGTCTTTGAATCTCTTTGTTTCTGGATTTCTATAAGCACAGAGATGCCTCCTCCAAGCATGAAAAAAGCCAGGCTCTCCAAATACTGTTCTTGTTTCAAGTCGGTCTCCCAGGAGGACATCCTCTTTCAGAAGACTGACTTAAAACAAGAACATTGCTTGATGGAGCTGGATAAGGATAATGTCCCCCAGATGTTGGTACAAGGAACCAAAAGCCAATCTTAATTACAATCAAAGATCAAAGCACAAATGTAGACAATACGTTTCAATTAACAAGAGATACCATAGGGAATTTGATCATTGTAGCCTCTGATATTTATTTCCAGAATTTACCAGATTGATAGAGGAAGAAACAGCTTTGTTTTGGACCTCCTTCGGCTGGCTTGCATCCCAGTTTGAGAACAACACACAGCAGTACTCCACTGAAATGTGAATATGAATATAAAAATGGAGTCTGGTGTATCCAAGCATAAAGATATATTGTAAGCTAATTATGGTTTTGCCCGAGAATGCCAGAGCTAGAGAAGGGCCCAATATAGTATTTGTAAGTGTTGCAAATGTTGTGATTTCTAATTAGTTGTACACATTCATTCAGAGGCTTGTCTCTGCTTTAGCTGTGAAAAATCAGAGATCTGTAACTCCAAAAGTTGCCTGGTTCTCTAGTAAAGGTACTCTGGAGTCATATCTTTAGGCCTGCTTCTCTTCTTTACCCTATTATGCATCTACAATCATAAAAAATATTCTATACATATACAGTCCTTGTCTGATTTTCTAGATACCATATTGCAGCTATTAATGTTAAGACTTTGTAATTATAGGTATCGTGGCCTATTTGCAATAAATAGGAAAGCTTTTCTTTAGATTCCTTGCTCCTGAACATTATAGGAAGTAAAGGATTTCTCAGAGCCTAAGCTGCCTGGATAATATCCATTTCAAATATTCTAACAGTAGTTCCCTTTTTCCCTGCAATGACTGGCGATGAAGGGAGAAGTCCCTGGAATTAACCTTCTAATCTATGCTGACTGGAGCTCCACTTCTATCTTAGAAATAAGATAGGGACTGTTCCCCCTCCCCAAAGGAAAATAAATATGTGCTGTAATTACAGTAATTTGCTCTGGCAACATATGGAGTGGGAAGAAGCCTTAGGAAACTCTGGCCATTGCATGGTTGAGAGATGCCAATCGCACATTTTATGTCTTCATGCCTGCCTTGGCCTTACACAAAATGCCTAGTTTCTCTCTGCAAAGGAACATCAATCTGCATACAGTAAAGTGAAGCAGTTTCAGGCAGTGACATCTAAGAGGGCAGAAAAAGAAAACGTGGTTCCTGGATGTCACTGTGAGAGTTTCTAAAATGTTGCTCGTTGCACTGGATGGTAGAACACCATATTTGAAAGCTGCTTCAGCCAAATGTCAACCTTAAATCCTGAATTTCTCTTTTTGCTCAAGAATGACTGGAGTTATCACCACTTTCTAGGAAGTCTCTGCCAGATGCAACCAGCAGGACAGAATATTATCAGGTCAGCTGGCTAAAGTTTGAAGATTTTTGAAGGCTTGACATCTGTTCTTGACAGAAGCTTACACTCGGAAAGAAAGAAATAATATTACAGTGCTGTCTATTTAAGGGATTATTCCAGGCTGCTGAACTTAGAAAGAGCCAACAGAACTTGTCTAATGAGCCAAGTAAATTTGCTCCTACATTTGAGGGCCACAAATGACAAATTGCAACGTTCCCATCTTTGACCTAGAATGCAGCATAACCGGTCTGAGGAATTATTTTCAGAGATAGTTTGCATTTGCAATTATAAATGGGTCATCGTGCCAAAACATACAAGGGGATTCTGCCTGTGGGTCACTCTTCTAATGAATGTAGTGAAAAGATTTTCAACACCTCTTTCATCCAAAATATTTTGGAACAGTCTTCACTGCAATTATGTCCTGAAAGATTCTTCACAACCAATTTACTACATTGCGGATTTTATTTTATTCTTTTTTAAAAAAGCACTTTGCTCCTTATCCTACTCAACTTTTGAATTTTCAGATTCCAATTCAACTTTATATTGAAACTTTCACCTTGCTAAATCTACTTCTCATCATGAGAACCTAAGTATGAAGCATCAGGCTCTATTTCCTTCAGTGAAGCTAATGCACAACTGAGAAGGAGTCCTATAAAGAGTTATAAGGCTCTGTTGTAGGAACAAATTTTCCTACAAAGATTAAGAACATAGAATGATTCGAACTTTAAAACATTCAAAAATTTGAATCGTATTTAGATTCTTAAGAATTTTTCTCTCACAAATGGAAACATCAATTCTTTATTAACTTTTTAATAAGGCTTAATCAGATTTCATTTTACCACTGATTTTTCCTAGTTCATTTGTCTATGACAGCGGTTCTCAACCTATGGGTCGTGACCCCATTTGGGGTCGATCGACCATTTCACGGGGGTTGCCAAGCAAGGCTGTCTGCCATTTTTTTCCCCTTTTCCGGCGGGTGCCTTACCTCCCTGGAGCTGGGCCAGCTGGTGGTCGGCCTGCTCCGTCTCTGCCGCTTGCCAGCTACGCCTCGGCCGGCGCAGGGGGCAGAACCATGCATGCGCGGCGCTCCCGGGCAGGGAAAGTCCTCGACTTACGACCAGTTGGGTAGTCCTCGACTTACGACCGGTTTAGTCCTCGACTTACGACCGGTTTAGTCCTCGACTTACGACCGGTTTAGTCCTCAACTTACGACCGGTTGGGGGTCGCGGCATTAAAAAGGTTGAGAACCACTGGTCTATGAAAACTGGCCCCTGAGTAGTTACAAGCTAACTATATTACATTTCTTATATTTATAGACTGCTAAACCCCTAGGGACTCTCAATAGTTTATAGAGAAGATATACAAGAAACAAAACATATACAAAACTATAGTACAGAAATTAATGAAAATATGAAACAAAAAAAAATAAACCAAAACCATCTATAACCAAAGCAAGATGGAGTAAAGGCCTAAATGGCTTCTCTAAGACCTATGTTTTGAACATAACAGGATGGGAGCCAGTTGAATGTTCATTACAAGGTTCTTCCCAAAAGCTTGGTGCAACAACTGATAAGCAGCTGTGGCTAGACTCCCCTCCCTTTTACCCCCCTAAAATGGGGCACCCACTAATAGTTTCTCCCAGGTAGATTGACCATGCCAATTCCAATAGGAGAATGTGACTTTGCAGATAATTAGGCACAACACTTTGTAAGACTTTATATACAGAACTTTAAATTGCATCTATGACCCTACACTATTGGCAAGTAGTCAATAATTGACAACTATATTGGCAACCACATTACAGCATTGCTGTGTTCTGGAGAATGTTCATCACACAAGTTGTGCTCTGAACCAACTGCAGCTTCCATATGATCTTGAAAAGCTGTCCCACATACAGTATAGCATGTTGCAGTAGTCTAAGCAGGTGGTAATGAAGGCAGCAAGATTCTCCTACTCAGGTTAGGATTGCAACTGGATATCAATGAGGATGCAAAAAAAACCTTCCTTGACCACAACCTCCATGTGCTGCTGCAACAAAAGTAGTCAGTCTAGAAAAACCCACACATCACAGGCTTGCTTCTTCAGGAGTAAGGCCATCTCATCAAGAGACACCACTGGAGCAAGCACAGAATTCAGATGGGCAAATAAGCAACTCTTTTTACTAGAATTCCATTTAAGTTAGTTCTCGCCCATCCAGGACTTAAGCCTCCAGTCACTTGGACAGGACTCCAACTGCATTTCCTGTCTGGCCTGGGGAACATAGTTAACCCCAAACATTTGGATTACTTCTTCTGGTGGTTTAATGTAAATGGTAAACAGCCAGGAGCAAAGAACTGACTCTTGTAGAATCCAGAAAGGAAAAGCCGTCAAGCCAATTTCTCCTGCCTCACAACCACCAACCAGTGAAGTGAACCGTGCAACACATATGCACGCACACACACACACACATGCACACACACACACATGCACACACACACACACACACATTTATCAAAACCTGGAACTAATACTCTACATTAAAATGTAATAGAATGGAATGGTGTTTCACTCTTAAGTAGTCTGAAAGATGTCTTCATCCAAACTAAACTTAATTATATGCATATTCAACCATATTGCTATGCAGATACATCTCAGGACTGATATTATATTAAGAACAACATCCAAAACTTGTTTGTATAAGCAACTTTTCAAGCCTCATTCAAGGAGATCATAAGCTGGCCTTGAATATTTTGGCACTTGAAGCAAAAATCTAACGTAAACAGTTGGGGTCACACGATAATCTCCTCAAGGTACTAAAGAGTGAGCTGGTTTATCACCCTGTTACACAAGGACATAAGAGTGGATCTGTTAATTTTTACAAAAACAAGCTTGTGAACTACTTTCAGAAGTAGTTATAGCTTTCAGAAGAGTGTAAGCCTCTAGATGGGGGAACATTGCCCTAAGTCAAAATCTCCAGACTGGGGCTGTCTTAATCAGCTTCCTGCTTATTCAATGTTACTGGTGCCTTTTATGGCAAGAAAGATAGTTGGAATTGACCTTGTTTGTGTATGTAAGCAAATGTTTTAACAATCTTTTCGGAGAAGTTAAAGAAAAAGCCCTGTCAGGTGCAGTTTCTCTAGGTCTAAAGCACTTCTGTTGGAGACAATTTGCACAGCCCATAGCTGTAGATGCACTCGGTGCAAGTTCCCCTCTAGCATGATCTGTAAGTGCTGTCGATCAAATGAGAAAATATTATGTGTCATAAGTTGCAAGGAGACAGAGTAGAATTGTAACATCCTTAGTTCATCTTCGACATTGCAAAACAAAGAAAACACATTTTCCTACTAGTGACTAACCACATCTTTATAGCTTCAGAAATGGAAATCACTTGTGAGGAAATTACATATGATCCACATGCTGCATTATAGATGACATATCCAGAACTGACTAGAAGGAACTATTCCTGCATCATTAAAGGACAAGAAGGAATTTAAGCTAGTAGCCAATACATATTGTTTTTTTTAGCTATGTTCAATCTTATCACATATAAGATCCAAGGATTCTTCTCTATAGCTGCCAGAAATAAATCCTGGGCATACTTCAGTGTTTTAAAAATACAAACAACAGAATCCTACCAAGTAAGCCACAATTCAGGCTGTCCAAACTTCCTTCCTTCCAGATATGGTAACTTCAGCTCCCTGAACATCATCAGGACACAAGAAAAAAATGCACTAAGTAATGCCCCATTTTATCTTAATTCATTTCAGTGCCTACTATGTAAATCTCAGACCACAGATACAGAAATATCCAATACAATGTATACATATTTGCATTCAAAAGGAAGTCCTACTGATATCAGTAAAGCAATCTGACAATAATCCAGTATGCACAAGATCACAGCTTTTAAAGGAAATCCAACATAATGTAAATAGGAAAAGGACAATTCCTGGGGCCTTCCAAAATCTCTCCAGAGGGTGAGCCAATCAAACTCTGGAGGTTATGATGTATATCCAGGGGAAAGGGGAAGTTGCCTAAAATAAGGGCATAATAATAGGAGTTCTTTAAACAAAGCTTCCACTACAGCCTTATAAAATAAAGCTAATAATACTTTATAACATCCCACTCCTCTGAAAGTGAGCAGGAGGAGGAAGGAAATAAATGCATGTTCTACACTCTTCCCTTCTACTCACAGAACACTTATTGTTATGCCTCATCTTCAGGGAATTGCGTTTAAAAAAGAGGGAAGAGGAAAGACCTTGATATGTCCTTTATTTTTTTTAAAGTCATCGCTAGAGGATATTCATGATAAAAGGAGGTAGACCATGCTGCCACTACAAAAGCTTATCTTGTTCAACCTGCTATTACACGTAGGTGACTCTGCATGTGTTAGCATACAAGACAAAAGATAGTTAAATCAACAAAGTGTTAATACTCTTTGATGATATCTGGAATTCTTTTGCTTATCTTGAGCAGTCATAAGAAAATCAAAACCCAAACTCAACAAGGTTGCAGACAGTGATATCCAGAAATCTCTGCCTTGCTCCCATTCAGTGTTGCTCCAAATAAGGTTATCCCTGGGGCAGGGTCAAAAAAAGACAAGAGGGCAAGCACCCATGGGATAAAGCCTTGTCCCTTCCTAATGTGTGCCACATTAGAGTGGACCTTCAATTGTGCAGTGCACCAGCTTGACTTTTCTGATAAACACTCCACCCTGATCCCCTGGCTCTGAGACAATCTTTTTAGCTGTCTTCAAGCCCTGTTGCCTTCAGTCCTCATATAACCTACCCCAAATGCCCAAAGGCCATACCTGACAGACACTGGGCTGGGGAAGGCTGGCTTAATAAAGCAACCACATTTGACTCACTGGACTTAAGAAGAATTTCAGGAATTAAGAACTGTTAAGCAATGGATCAGCCTATCCTAGATCATCAGTGGGCTTCCTCTTGCTGGAGGTTTTCAAATGTAATCCTGCACTCAGCACTGAGTTGACTTATAAGATCCGTTCAAATTGTTACATTTCATGATTCTGTGTAATACTTACTACATCTTCCAGGTGCCAATATTGGGATTAAATTTGTCTTCCTCGTGTATTTTAGTTATTTAATTATATTTATCAACCACTTTCTTACTTGCATCAGCATTTATGGTAGCTACAACTAAATAAACAAAAAATATAAAAATTTAAAAGATAAAAATCAATGCAATTAAAATCAGGTATAATAGCTTCCACGTTGCTGTAACAAACGAACAAATAAACTTGCTCCCTTATCAAAGTGCACCTGGCCCCTGGTTTCAACAAGCCAACAAAACCTTCCTTGGGGAATGAAGCAAGACATCTTATTCTTTCTCCTTATTCCCATTTTCAACTTTATTGTGCCTGGCTTTTTGGTCCAGCTCACGGTCAACCTTTCTGGCAGCGGGTGTGCTTGGTACTCTCCCTTGGTATTTGCCAGGGTCTAAGGAACAAAAGCCGTCACCTTTTCTGCTTCTTCTCGACTCATTGCCAGGGCAAGCTGGAGCTGGAGCTCCTCTTCACCAGTAGTCTGTGGCCTTGCCTGCTCCAGGTCAGAGCTGAACCGAGGAGATGATGAAGAAGCTGAAGCCAAAGACAAAAAAAAAACACAACCAATTAGGAGGGCAAGTAGAATGAAAGCCATCCAAAGTATGCTCTGAAAGAAAGCCCAGTTGGTTCTACAGTGCTTTCTCAGAAAATCGGTGCACAGTCATTGGTGATTAGGTTAGCTACAGAAGCTCCCCTATAAGTTATCAGTTAATTATTAATAACAATTTATTAAATATACATGCCACCCAGCTCTCAGTGACTCTTGAGTTGTCTAGCATGAGCACTCTGAATCCTGCCTCACTGAACAGAGAGAAAGATGGAGAGAGAGAGACAGGCTAAGACAGTGGTTCTCAACCTTTTTAATGCCGCGACCCCAACCGGTCGTAAGTCGAGGACTAAACCGGTCGTAAGTTGAGGACTAAACCGGTCGTAAGTCAAGGACTACCCAACCGGTCGTAAGTCGAGGACTTTCCCTGCCCGGGAGCGCCGCACATGCGTGGTTCCGCCCCCTGCGCCAGCCGAGGCGTAGCTGGCAAGCGGCAGAGACCGAGCAGGCCGACCACCAGCTGGCCCAGCCCAAGGGAGTTAAGGCACTTGCCAGAAAAGGGGGAAAAAATGGCGGACAAAAAAAATGGCGGACAAAAAAAATGGCGGACAGCCTTGCTTGGCGACCCCCATGAAATGGTCGATCGACCCCAAATGGGGTCCCGACCCACAGGTTGAGAACCACTGGGCTAAGAGAAAGAAGAGTGGGAGACAGAGGATTGAAAGATGGATGGTCACAAGAGTCTATGGAGATTCTCAGTCATAGTTATCCGAAATGTGCTTTTTCATGAGGCAACTGGACTTTCTTGGTTTTCTTTGAAGACATTTTGCTTCTCATCCAAGAAGCTGAAGAAGAATATTTTTCTTCAAAGAAATGCTGCCCTCGAGAGAAAAACAGTCCTCCATTCTGTCCTAAAAATGTTTTTTTCAATTATCTCTTTCTGTGCTGATGGTTGTCTCCATTTTCTGCCTACCAACCTTCTGTGTTTTAATTTCATATGATGTCCAACAGTCGAAGGCTATGACTAACCCACATGCGGTGGGGGGGGGGGGAAATGAAGTTACATTTTATTTTGAAAACTCCAATCCACTTGTGTTTCTATAGCAACATTTTCCTTGAGTTTGGTGTGAGGAACAAAAAACAAAGTACATTGGTACCGCTGCACGAAGGTTCGAATCAGTGGCATGTGCAGGGTGTTGCTGGTGTTTTCAGCAGGGTTATAGGGTCAGAGCACAAGCCCTACTCCTTTGGGTCATACTTGTGATGTTGTGAGGCACATAGAAAAAACACCAGCCTTTGCTACAATGCTGAGGTTTAGTTAGTCTAATCCCCTTTCCCCAACCACACAGATGACACTGTTCCTAAAATTCTGTCAGGAACGGTGTAGGATTTAAGGCCCATATGCCTAAAAATGTGTTCTCCTAGGCTCAAAGGATGGAGTTTTTTTCAACATCTGGCATGCTAATACTGCTAGTGATATTTTTTTCCCCACATCCACATCAAAGGCATTGAATTAAAATGCAATTCTCTGTTAATTTATTCAGATGGCAACCCCACTTCTAAGGGCTTTCTTCTAGTCATGTACTTTTACCTCAGAAGCCTCACTGAATATATTCACAATAACTTCTAAACAAAAAAAAAATGTTAATAACAGCCACTCAAGGAATCTAGGAACTCAGACATTTCAATATCCACAATTTTCTATAAGATGCATGGTAGAAGTGGTTAAGTATAAAACTGATGGTTTTGTACACTATATAGAAATACTGAGCACTAAAGTGGCATTTTTAAAAATTAAACTTTTTGCAAGCTTACTACTTACTTAGCTTGCAAAAATTCAACAACTGCAATCCTGCAAGATGAATATGCCCTTGCTTATTTTAATGACTACATCAGCATCTGCTCAAATTCACTGTTCTGAATGTCTTGTTTATTTTTCAATTAATAACACTGTACAGTACTGGAATGTACAGCCTTTTTGAGTGGCAGTGGTGTTGCAAGGATTAAAGTCATGGCCCAGGCCTTTACTTCAAGCCCAGCATCACCACTGCCTCCAAGTGCTGCTTTTCGGGGTGGTCTAGATGGGGGAAAGGGGGGCGTAGGAGATGCTTCTCTTTTGTTCAAGAAGGTGTGACACACCAGCAGAATCAAGTTAGGCCTTTTCTAAATTTTTGACACGCCGAGCCCAAAAGGTTCGTCATCACTGCCCTAGATATATAGAATTCTCAGCAAACCCAGCTAACACAAGGGGTAAAGGATGGTAAAAGTTGCTGGAAATCTTAAGTTATATACTACCTAGATCAGTGGTTCTCAACTGGGTTGGGACCCCATTTGGGGTCGATCGACCATTTCACGGGGGTCGCCAAGCAAGGCTGTCCGCCATTTTTTTTGTCCGCCATTTTTTTTGTCCGCCATTTTTTTCCCCTTTTCCGGCAGGTGCCTTACCTCCCTTGGGCTAGGCCAGCTGGTGGTCGGCCTGCTCCGTCTCTGCCGCTTGCCAGCTACCCCTCGGCCGGCGCAGGGGGCGGAACCACGCATGCGCGGTGCTCCCGGGCAGGGAAAGTCCTCGACTTACGACCGGTTGGGTAGTCCTCAATTTACGACCGGTTTAGTCCTCAACTTACGACCGGTTTAGTCCTCGACCTACGACCGGTTGGGGTCGCGGCATTAAAAAGGTTGAGAACCACTGACCTAGATAGCCATGTACTCTTCTTATAATTTGGCCTTCTGAAAGCTTTCAAAAAGGCAAAATGATAGGGCTGTACACCATGATGCTTCCCTATTCAATCTTATATTCTCTATGTGATCCAGAGAGCTTCAAGTGGAAATATATGTAACTTTGTTCTGCTAAATATACAGTACTTTTAGATTCTTACAGGATCAGGGAATCCAACTTATTAGGATTTATCTAGGATTCTTTGATTGAATGAAACTACACTTTATATCAAGGTTGTAAAAGCAATGTAAAGACTTATAAAAATTCTGCTTAATGATAGTAGAAACAGTGAAGGTTTGGCTGTGGATTCATAAAGGACACTGGGGGAAATGTCAAGGAATAAAGGAAATCTACATACTTGGGACAGTTTCTATCTATGGGCCTTTTGAATCTGTGCCCATTCCTACTATCAGCAATCTGTGTCCCTCAAATATTACTTAGTACTTGCCAGGTTTCATTTCTCAAGCTCCATTGCGATAAATGGTAGAAATTTGGAAACATTTCAGTCAGTGTTGCAAACAATTGCCTCCAAAAGCATATGCTTTTATCTTTACATTGCAGTGTATTGCAACTGCTGGTCAAGATGTCCATGAACTTTACTACAGGATCACCAGCCCCCATGAAAGCATTCACAAATTAGATTATACATTTTCAAGGTTTGTTTGTTTTTTTTTGCCAAAGATGACTTGATCTGTCGGAGAAAAGGTGACACAGCCATATACCATTGCAGTACTCACAATTAAAGGAGGATGGAGAACCTCTTGATCTGCTGTAGTCATCGCCATACTGTGATGCCCGCCGTCCATAGGCCAGCTGGTGGCTGTTGCTGTTGCTGCTGCTAATGCCCATACCTTCAATGGACATCCGTTCTTTGGTTTTCAAGGCGTAGGTTCTCTCCTGCTTCAGCCTCTCTTCATCCTTTAGTAAGCTCATCACCTGCTTCACTTTTTCACGAACGTTGATGCCTTGATCTTTGCCATCACGGTCTATGTACTGGAACTCCTTTAAAGTCTGAATGGTATACAGATTCTCACGGCACTGATGAGCCACCTTCTCTGAGCCTGTTTTAATGAGGTAGTCTAGAAGAGTCAGGGCCTTGTAGACATGACGCCAGTTCTTGCCACTGTCATTCAGCCGTCTCCAGATCATACCCATGACCTCGGCAAAAGCCACTGTGTTGAAGGTCAGGTCAGCAATCTCAGACATTAAAGAGCTGGGGGGTCCCCAAGGATCATTGGAGGTGGCCTCACGCACCTTGATTTCTGCCTCAGAATAATTGTGCACAATGTTTTTCACCTGTCGACGCAAGGCAGAGGTCGTCATGGCTGAACCTGAAAAAAGACCTCACCTTGCAGAAAGAAATGATCCAAAGAAGAAAACTTGAGAGGCCCCAGGGAAGAATCAAAGCTTCAGAGTGATTGGTTAAGAAGTGCTAATTCTTCAGTTTCTACAATGAGCTAGAAAACAAATAATGGAAACTCTATTAAAATTATTATTCAGTTCAGCCATTTTAGCTGATCAGTTGTTTTATTCTATCCAGTCAGGGGAAAAAATGCATTTCTTCCTTTCTATCCCTCACCCTCTGCTCAATTTTTCTATTTTATGTTATTTCTTCAAAACCTAGAGCCGTTCCAGATAGTTCTAAGCCAGCCATGAGTTATTCAGCTAGAGTATTTGGGTAAAATTTATATAAGAAACTCCTTTAGTTCCTGAAATACTTCTATGCTAATTTTTTTCTGAGTACAATTACGGCATGGTGGACATATTGCAGTGCCATCTAAATTTACTTTTGTCACGTTGAGGGTCATACAGTACACCAAAAATGTGGGACCAAGCGCTGCGGTTCTGGAGAGATTTGAAGGGTTTTAAAGAGGAAATGAATGTTTTAAGCCTCTGCATTTCTTCTACCTTTTATCTCCACCCAGTAAAAACCTTCAAAAATGCATGGTTAGAAAGTAAATAGGCAGCCTATGTTAGTTTTGGTAATATATTATCTCATGATTATGGTTTTTTTTAACACCCAGTCTTTTCCCCAAGAGCTTATCTTAATTCACATAGTGGTCTCTCCTTCCTCCCCATAACAGTCCTACATGGTGGGCTGAGAAAAAGAAATGTTCACAGTTATCCAAGGAACTTCAAGATTGAGTAAATGAGGATGCAAATCTAGATGTCACCAGCCCAAATTCAGCCCCTTAGCCACTATGTTACCATGGCCTTCAGCCTGGTGGGCCATATTATTATTGAACTGTATTTCATGAGCAACTATAGTGGGAAAAATCTTTCTGAAAGAAGATAAGAAAATAGCAAGTGCTTGATGTTACAGAAATACATATCAGGAAATCCTGGGCTGTGTACCTCGACAAGGTCAAGTACTGTATAAGCAGTGATATGCTGAAGCCAGCCCATACTAGTTCATGAAAGCCAATGGTTATATTTTTTTGGAATTTTGCAAGTCATGTGGATCAGCTATTTGGTGGCTAGCAAGATAGGGAAGTGGCAGCAATGGACCAGAACTGGTTGTTATACATTTATTGGCACATCATTGTACTGTACATAACAGCTTTCTTTCATAGTAGGCAGTCTTAGAAAGAATAATTATATTATCCACCAAAAGAGATCTACGTGCCAAACTAAGGATCCATCTGTGCAAAGAGCAGGCTGTGAATAAACACTGCCATTTACAGTATGATCAAGGTCTCACTGAAATGATTGAACACATTTCTGCTTCAAATAGGAATGCCAATCTTTATCTGAAGCCCTTTCTTCATATTGTGAAAGCTGGATGAAAGCATTTTATGTTTTTCTACTTTAGGTTTTTCTGAGTAAAGTGGATAAGATACCCCAAATAATTTGGAATCAGGTTTACAGGTAGTTAATAGACATCACACCAAATCATACCAAACCAATCTTATCTCATTCTTTGATAAGGTGACCAAACTAGTATACCAGCGAAATGCAGTGGACATAGTATACCTAAATTTCAGTAAGGCATTTGACAAAGTGGACCACAACCCACTCCTTGGTAAGCTAGAAAAAGGTGGAATAGACAACATCACTACCAAATGGATCTGTAGCTGGCTGACAAACCGTACTCAACAAGTAGTCCTCAACGGCACTACATCCACATGGAGAGAAATAAGCAGTGGGATACCACAAGGTTCCATTTTAGGCCCAGTACTCTTCAACATCTTCATAAATGACTTAGACGAGGGAATGGAAGAGGAACTCATCAAATTTGCAGATGACACCAAACTATCAGGAATAGCCAACACTCCAGAAGACAAACTCAGGATCCAAAAAGATCTTGAGAAAGTCGAACAATGGGCCCTATCCAACAAAATGAGTTTCAACGTGGAGAAAAGCAAAGTCTATACTTAGGCAGGAAAAACCAAAGGCACGAATACAGATTGGGCAAGACCTGGCTTAAAAACAGTAACTGTGAGAGGGACCTTGGAGTCCTAGTGGATGATCACTTGACTATGAGCCAGCAGTGTGCAGCAGCAACCAAAAAAGCTAATACAGTCCTGGGTTGTATAAACAGAGGCATAGAACCAAGATCACACAAAGTACTAGCACCGCTTACAAAGCCCTAGTAAGACCACACCTGGAATATTGTAGCCAATTCTGGTCACCATATCACAAAAAAGATGTTGAGGGTTTGGAAAAAATTCGGAGAAGAGCAACTAGGATGATCAAAGGCCTGGAGGCTAAAACATACAAAGAACAGCTGCAAGACTTGGGTTTGGCTAGTCTAAAGAAAAGAAGAAACGGGAGACATGATAGCGGTGTTTCAGTATCTGAGCGGCTGCCACAAGGCAGAAGGGGTCAGGTTGTTCACCAGAGCACCAGAGGGAAGGACAAGAAACAATGGCTGGAAACTGATCAAGGAAAGAAGCAACCTGGATCTAAGGAGAAACTTCCTGACAGTGAGGACAATCAACCAGTGGAACAGCTTACCCCCAGAAATCGTGGGCACTCCATCACTGGAAATTTTTAAGAAGAGACTGGACAATCATCTGTCAGAGAGGGTATAGGTTCTCCTGCTTGAGCAGGGGGCTGGACTAGAAGACCTCCAAGGTCCCTTCCAGCTCTATTCTATTCTATTCTATTCTATTCTATTCTATTCTATTAATTTGGCATCTATATAATTCAACATAGCACACATGTTGTGAGTATATATTTCATGATACTTGTTTTACTTTACAAATCTACAGTATCTGAGAACAAAACAAAAACATATATTCATATTTCCTTAATGTAAAACAAAAATGAATTATAATTTACAAAAACAAGATAATATTTTAAACTCATCATCTTTTATTGATAAAAGGGCTAAATTTACTATGGACATTTTTCAAATAAGAAGACAGATGAGTGAGAAAAGGTTGTTTTTTTTAACCTTTCCTCACTGGTCAAGGTCAAACTTCCCTATATATTCTACAGTTCTCAGCTTTCATCAAGCAGCTGTAGGACATGGAACTATGGAAGGCTGTATTAAATGTCTTACTAGCCTGGCACATTTTTACTTGACCTAGTAAAATACATAAGAATTACATCTAAATACTATAGGGTAAAAGGAATCATATTCCCCATTTTTGTCTTCGAGTTAGCTCTACTGTAATTTGATTACTTTCTCTGTATCTCTGACTTCTGAATATCCATTAAAATAAAAACTTCAGTTGCCATTTCTCATTTCTTTCAAGCTACATGACTCAATAGATAGAGATGATAACTGTGCAGCTCCCCCCCAACACACACACACACATACAAGCACATGCTACCTATTGAATTTTATGGAAATCAACAATGAGATCATGAATTCATACAAGCATCGTTGTAATGGAAGTGACAGGAGATTCTGTACCACTGCCAATAACTCAGCCTTACTGAAAAACGTATCCTTAGGTTTTCCCAACTGCTAAATTTCAAGTGTTTTTCGGTGTATTTGAATCTTGTTAAAATAAAACACTAAATGATGCACAATATAACCAAAAGCATGTTAAACCCTCACATACCAGCAATAAGATAAAATCAGTTAATACACACAATCAAATTAAGAATGGCACTGATGTTCATTTCCAAAACTTTGTTAGAACAGCCAAATCTTGAGTAGTTTCATGACGTTTACCAGGGTCATATATCTCAGGTGAGAACTTATTTCACAATATCAGAGCAGCAATAAAGAAGTGCTGCTTCTGATCACTCTTCATATCCCCACCCAAGGATACACAGATTTTTATATGCACATACATGCATTAGATGTCCTAAGCAAGGATTGATAGCTTTGTCCCTTTTTTTTCAAAGTTATAGGTCAGTGGTGGCGAACCTATGGCACGCGTGCCAGAGGCGGCACTCAGAGCCCTCTCTGTGGGCATGCACGCCATGCCCTGGAGATGGCAATCGTCCCTCTTCAACCAGCCGCCTGCTAACTCACCGAGGTCCTACATGGCCGGATGCATCCCAGCACCCATGCGCTTGCTGGCCTCTGTGTGCAGGGGCCAATGGTGTCAGGCAGCAGCCGCCCTGGCCCCTGCCTCACCTTGCCCTGTGACAATGGCACCTCCGCCCTGCCTCGCCTTGCCTCGCCTCACCCTGCAGAAAGAGCCTCCTGCCCACCGCCCCACCTGCCAGAGACCCCCTGGATCTCCTCCAACCCTGCCCGGCCCCCACAGGCGTCCCACCCCACGAGCAACATCAAGGTGATCATGCCCACCTTGGCCACACCCACCCAATCTGCCATGACCACCACAGCCACGCCCACCCAGTGGGCCACGCCCACCTGGCACCCAGCAATAAATGTGGGGTTTGGGTTGCAGTTTGGCCACTCGGTCTCTAAAAGGTTCGCCAACACTGTTATAGGTAGTACATTGGATGTGAAGAACCATTCAGTTGTTGCTGCTTGAAGAAGGTGCTAAGTAAACATACTGGGGTTCTTGGATTTTTTTAAAAAAAGCAAAATAGATGTACTAAGCTCCCAGTAAATGTGATGGATTTATTTTATTTTTTAACAAATCTAAAAGGCCTGCACAGGAAAAACTGAAAATTCCAGTTTCACGCTGTCT
>NW_015391599.1:18275-24162 GCF_001527695.2 Protobothrops mucrosquamatus | reverse complement strand
CTGTGGCTTACGGGAGGGCTGGCCCACTCAGCAAAGGCTCCGGGGGGTTGCTCCCAGCGGGGATCCCGGGGCTTCCCCGCATGGCTCCCCAGCCACGTGCGCCTGGGACGGGGCCAGCCCAGGAAAGGGACTTCCTGGCCGCCCTTCTCCCAGGGGGCGGGGCACCCGGGCGCAGGGCCAATGAGGAGCCCTGCGAGGGAGCAAGTCCCATGAGAGAGAGAGAGAGAGAGAGACAGAAGTGCAAGTGCAAGTGCCTCTGTCTCTGTCTCTGTCTCTGTCTCTCATGGGACTTGCCGGAGGGCCGTGGGAGGGCCGCATTTACATAGAGCAGGGAGGGCTGTTCGAGGGCCGGATTAAACCGGAACGCGGGCCGCAAATGGCCCGCGGGCCGGACTTTGGACATGTCTGTGCTATAGGTTCTCATGCTTGAGTAGGAGGCTGGACTAGAAGACCTCCAAGGTCCCTTCCAGCTCTATTCTATTCTGTTCTGTTCTGTTCTGTTCTGTTCTGTTCTATTCTATTCTATTCTATTCTATTCTATTCTATTCTATTCTATTCTATTCTATTATTTGAAATAAATAATAAATAATAGAACTGCAGGAGGAGAAAAGTCCTTAGAATAAAACATTACAAGACAGATGAATTTTCCTACAGAAAGAATGGAAAGTGGACATAGCAGAAGAAGTTGTAAGAATTGCTTGGAACAGTGGAAAAAATACATCATTCTTTTTCTTATTTATTTTGCTGTCATATTTTATCTATATTTTAAATTACTGTACTCTATTTTAACTTTATTTTAGACTGTATTTTACTCCAATTTCATCTTAAGTCATATTTTATTCTAGTTCCATTTTAAACTGTATTTTATCAAATTTTATTTTAAATTGCTTTTATTAGACTTTGGTAATGATTTGTTGTTGGAACTTTGCACTTTGATATGGCCCAAGGGCTAATCAATAAAGATTATTATTATTATTATTTATTTTGCTCTTCTCTCTTCTATTCTGATTTTTCATGCTTTTCTATGAACTTGGAATTCCACTTTTTTTTCCTCCCTATTCTCAAGCTGCCCACAGAATCAACTTTGTTTTCTGTACTTCTCAAAATCCACCTCTGTTCTGAATTCTTCATTGCTGAAAAGGTCTGCAAACTGCTGAAAATGGCCAATTCCTTTCACTGTTATCAATGCTTTTGGAGGTGTCCAAAGAGACAGAATTTCCGAATCAGGAAAATAATATTTCTAATTTAATTTGTGACAGTCTGGGCACCACAGCATGGGAAGGATTAGGGCGAATGGCACAGATTTAAGGAAGGTTAGTAGGGATGATCAGAAACGAGAAACTTTGTGGAACATTGTTTGAGGACATGTTTACTTTGAGAAGATTGAATGGCAATGTGAATTTTTGAAAAAGGAAGAAACTTTGAGTCAACCAGACTTGATCTGGGTATTCTTGGCAACAACGCAAAGGTGAGTTGCTACTACTTCTTCCAGCAGTTTTTGTCTTCTTGTTTTGGCCTACTACAACCCTAAGATTTCCTAGTGGCCTGCCCTCCAACCTGGCTTAGCTGCCAAGATCAACCAAAATTGGCTAGGTCAGTGGTGGCAAACCTATGGCACGCGTGCCAGAGGCGGCACTCAGAGCCCTCTCTGTTGGCACGCCTGCCACCGCCACCAGTAGCAGGTCCATCAGGCTGCTACCGCCGCCCGGAGCAGGAGCCCCGCCCAGCACAAAGGAGGTGAAGCGGCTGACTAGCAACCTCGAGTAGAGGTGATAAAGCAGAGGTCACCAACCATTGTCGACTGGTGGATTGGAAGAAAAGGGAGGGGGAAGCATTTTACATGCGTGCGTGCACACATGGGGCCACGAGCATGCACACACTGCAAATAGGGCGGGGCTAGTGCCTGCGTGATACTCACTAACCCTGCCCTGTTCTTGCATGGTGCAGCGCCTTGTATCTGCACCCCACGGCATGGCGGCAGCCGTTTTTGCGCCTTGCAGCATATCGGTCCATTTTTGCGGCTCGTTTTTGCATGCCAGAGGCGGCACTCAGAGGCCCCTCCCTGTCTCCCCCTCCCCGAGGGCACCACAATGCTGATGCGGCCCTGGCACTTTGTGATAAATAAGTGGGTTTTGGGTTGCAGTTTGGGCACTCGGTCTCTAAAAAGTTCGCCATCACTGGGCTAGGTGCTGCCAACCTCCTGTGACCTGGCAGAACTGAAGAAGCTTCTTGGATGAGAAGCGAAACTTCTTCAAGGAAAAACAAAGTCCATTGTCCTTCTGAAAAAAAAAAGCACTTTTGGGATAGTCACAAGGCTTGTGTTTTGTTTTTTTTTAACCTTGGAGAAACTCTGGTTGACCATGTTTGCAGCCAGTCCTAGATTAAAGGATTTTTTTCCCCCCAATCCAAGGCCAAGAAAAACCTTTTGGAAAAAAGGCTATTATAGGGCTGAGCCATAATGCTGGCTTGGATGGGGGAACAGATCTAATTTTCCTGATCATAAAACCTCAGTTCAATTCAAGAAAGACTGTACTTTGTCCTCATGCAAGGCCAGGTGGTGAGTAGCCAGCATCCGGATGCCTAAGCGGGATGTGAGGGTCTTGTCCAGAAAGGAACGGATCACCTTCTCGTCCTGGAAAGAAACAGGAGAGCTTCTGAGATTCAAAGCAACTGAAAAACCTTTCCTCCCACTCAATCTTCCTCAAACGTTCTTCCCCTTGAGGGGCATTTTCTTTTAAACAGGCGCAGGTGGGATTGAAATGTTTTCCCTCCAAGAGAGATCCAAGAATGAGCTGCCTTCATTATATCATCCATTTCCCCAAAATTAACTCGGTGGTTCAGATGATTATAGCGACAGGAGTGAAATCGGAAAGGTTTTATAGCACGGAGCAGGTTTGGATAAATAGTCTCTCCTCACAAACTTATTCTCTAATCAGCGCTTCTCAACTTTAGCAGCTTGACGAAGGTGGACTTCAACTCCCAGAATTCCCCCGCCAGAATGGCTGGCTGGGGAATTCTGGGAGTTGAAGTCCACCCTTTGTCAAGGTTGAGAAACATTGCTCTAACTCAGGGGTCTTCAAACTTGGCCCTGTGGACTTCAACTCCCAGAATTCCTCAGCCAGCATGCCTGGCTGAGGAATTCTGGGAGTTGAAGTCCACAAGTCTTAAAAGGGCCGAGTTTGAAGACCCCTGCTCTAACTCTTCTAAATTCCTATCAGGCATCATCTACATATGAAGGGGATTTCAAGCCCAATTCTTATGGAAATCTCTTGTGAAGTTTTATTGAGAAGAAAATCCAGTTTATTGGATAGACTTCCAAGAATCCCATCAATTCAACTATTTCCCACTTGAAGTAAACACATCCCTGTTTTCATGAGGGGGAAGATTTTGGGGATTTCTTCCAAACATCCTTCTGAGAAGAAGGATCATTTCACTGGTAATGGAGAAGTTACCTCTTGACTTCACAATCTCCTGAAACTTTGCCAGCCTTATCTCCATCCCTCTCAAAATAAGGCCTTCAACCACTGACTTCTTTGGCTGTTGCCCAACGGCTTCACCAACTTGGACAAACATCCTCCCATTTACCTGGATGTGTTTGCGACATTCCCGCAAGCCCTCCGCCAGCAGTGTGACAATGTCCTTGTGGTCATCCAGGAGCTGTCGGACCAGTTTGCAGTACTGGGCCTCTGATTCTTGGTCTTTGATCTTTTAACATAGAAGAAAAGATGGAGGGAAAGCATTCAATGAGGGAACTGGGGCTACTGAACGACCACGTAGTCTAAAACGGGGTGGGGGGGACTTGTTTAATTTGTCAGGGTCTTAAGCCAACAGTACAATTCAATTTAACCAATGTCATTTATTTTATTTATTAAATTTATTGGCTGCCCATACCATTATCAAGTGGTTCTGGGCGGCTATTTTTTAATCTATTTTGAAATATATATGCTGTTTCTTCTCCTGGCTATAGGGCGGGATTCCCCAGCATGGACAATATTGATGCCAAGGAGCCAATACCATTATTATTGGGAAAGTAGTTATTATTAACTACTATTATTAGTACTATTAATTACAGTAGACACAATTTTATTTTAGTCATCTATATAAATAAAAATGTAAATGTTCGTTTGTTCAAAATCTTAAATCTCCGAACGTTCTTCACCGATTGCTTTGAAATTTTGACACAACGTTGCATTCGAATACGCGCGTGTTTTTATATACCTACTATTATATAGATGTCACCCCTGTGACAGGTAAAAACACGCTTTTTTTGAAAAACAGCGCCATCTGTTGGACGTAAAAGCAACATACGCTTTTACCAGACTGAACCACAGCAACGCGTGGCCGGGTACAGCTAGTGAAGCAATAAAAATACAATCAATAAAATGAATAACACAAAACTATCCCCTACTAACAAAACAAAAAAAACTATTAGCAACCATCTGTGGGCAAAGCTTATACAGCATGTAGCAAAATTTGGCTACTTTTAGAGAAATAAATTTGCCTTGATTATTTTACACCACGATGTAAAAAAGATGTTGAGACTCTAGAAAGAGTACAGAGAAGAGCAACAAAGATGATCAGGGGACTGGAGGCTAAAACATATAAGGAACGGTTGCTGGAATTGGGTATGTCTAGTTTAACGAAGAGAAGGACGAGGGGGGACACGATAGCAGTGTTCCAATATCTCAGGGGCTGCCACAAAGAAGAGGGAGTCAACCTATTTTCCAAAGCGCCTGAAGGCAGGACAAGAAGCAACGGGTGGAAACTAATGAAGGAGAGAAGCAACCTATAAAACTAAGGAGAAATTTCCTGACAGTTAGAACAATTAACCAGTGAAACAACCTGCCTCCAGAAGCGGTGAATACTCCAACACTGGAAGTTATTAAGAAGAGACTGGACAGCCATTTGTCCAAAATGGTATAGGGTTTCCTGCCTGAGCAGGGGGTTGGACTAGATGACCTCCAAGGTCCCTTACAACTTTATTATTATTATTATTATTATTATTATTATTATTATTATTATTATTATTATTATTATTATTATTATTATTATTATTATTATTATCATTATCATTATCATTATCATCATCATTATTATTATTATTTTCACAGACAGTGTAGATAAAAATGATTAAAGTCCCCCAGAAAATTAAATAAAAGAGGTATAATCAACTTGTGGCGAATATCTCTGTAGAACTGGCAATACAGAAGAATGTGGGTTGTTAATTAAAGTAATAATTATTAAATTAATTTCATACAATAAATGTTGTGGGGAGTCAGTGAACAATCTGAAACTTCACGAAGGGGTAGATGAGCTGAAGAATGTATATGCAGCTCACAATGGCAAAAATAAACATTTTTGTTGCCAACGATACTTACTGGGGGAAATTCACTCAGTTTCTGGAAGGCTCGGATGTAAAGCTCGTGCTGAAAATAGAAAAGAGGGCAGGAATGAGTGACGCAGAAGGGCCATCAACAAAATCATGCGATGTGCGCTCTCCAAATTCCCAGTCTCCCATTAGATTTTGAGAAAGAAAGAACTGAAGTGGGCTAAACACAAGGGGAGAGAGACCCATAGTGAGATGTACAGGGGCTTTTCCCGAGAGCTCGGAGTAGCTCACAAAATTTATTTATTTATTTATTTATTTATTTATTTATTTATTTATTTATTTATTTATTTATTTATTTATATTTATTTATTTATTTATTTATTTATTTATTTATTTATTTATCAAATTTATACCCCGCCCTTCTCCTAACGGACTCAGGGCGGCTTACAGCCAGTTAAAACAGATAACTAATACAATAATACTAATTTTAAAATATGATTAAAATGAAATATTCATTATTGGCCGTTTCTTTTTAAAATTATTTTAAAAACCAAATTA
>NW_015391599.1:12919-16027 GCF_001527695.2 Protobothrops mucrosquamatus | reverse complement strand
TAATAATAATAATAATAATAATAATAATAATAATAATAATAATAATAATAATAATAATAATAATAATAATAATAATAATAATAATAATAATAATAATAATAAAGTTGGAAGGGACCTTGGAGGTCATCTAGTCCAACCCCCTGCTCAGGCAGGAAACCCTATACCATTTTGGACAAATGGCTGTCCAGTCTCTTCTTAATAACTTCCAGTGTTGGAGCATTCACCGCTTCTGGAGGCAGGTTGTTCCACTGGTTAATTGTTGAAGTTCACAAGTCTAAAAGTTGCCAAAGTTGAGGACCCCTGAACTAGCAAGTTAAAAATGTGCAAGTGACCAGGCAAACAGTTTAGTTTTCTAGCTATTGTTGAATGGAAGCAGAATCCGGTACGGCATATTGAAGAAAAATGATATTCAAGGGAAGACTCTGGCCATCAAATCCCTTTGAGGAAAGCAATAGAACCAGTTATTTGGTCAGTTATTCCTATCATTTTTTACTATTATTGTTACTACTGTTTTTATTGCCACAAAACCTCACCCTCCAAGAAAGAGTAAGCTAGGCTGTAAGCCAGGGGTCCGCAAACCTGGCCACTTTAAGACTTGTGGACTTCAACTCCCAGAATTCCCAAGCCAGCCATGGCTGGCTGGGGAATTCTGGGAGTTGAAGTCCACAAGTCTTAAAGTGGCCAGGTTTGAGAACCCCTGCTGTAAGCCATTGATTTCTTAAGTTCCCTGTATATAGGAAGTCCTCGGCTTACAACCTTAATTGGGATCAGAATCTCCCCTGCTAGGCAAGGCCGTTGTTAAGTGAGTCGCACCCGATTTTCCAACCTTTTCTATGCCACGATTGTTAAACGAATCACTGCAGTTGATCAACCGAATCCTGAGGTCGTTAAGCGAATCTGCTTCCCCCATTGACTTTGCTTATTCGGAAGCTGGCTGGGAAAGCGGCAGGCTGATCCAGTGACACGGCAACCGTCGTAAACGCATGCTGGTTGCCAAGGGCCTGGGTTCTGATCGCGTGGCCATGGGGACGCTGCAATGCTCATAAGACACTTTTTTCACTGCTGTTGTAACTCCAAAAGATAGCTAAACTAGGGCTTTTCAACCTTTTCACCCATTGTACCACTTTTAGGATATGGCAACATCCGAGTACCACCAGTCGCCTAGCAAGGTGTCAAAAACTTGATGACCAAAAAAAAAAAAAAAGTGATAAAGTACAGGTAGTTCTCGACTTACAACAGTTCGTTTAGTGACTGTTCGAAGTTACAATGGCACTGAAAAAAGTGCCCCCCAAGCCACAGCCGAGCAAGACACCTGCCTGCCCACCTGGCCGCGCTCTTCCTCCTGTCCGAGATTTCCATTGTTGTGACCATTTCTGTTGAGGATTGGCAGCAGGGGTGGGGTGGGGGGGTGTTTGGTTTTTATTCCCCCCTGTCTGCTGGGTGGCTGCAGCAGGTTTTGGTCACTTCACATGACCCTGGGACATTGTGACCGTCATAAATATGAATCAGTTGCCAAGCATCTGAATGTAAATCACAAGACCCTGGAGATGCTGCAACATTCCAGCTGATTGGCACTTCTTCTGGGCTCAGCAGAAGCACCAGGATCAGTGGTGAGCTCCAGCTGGAGCCCGGCACTGATCCTGGCGCTTCCGCTGAGCCCTGACAGCCCTGCAGCTCCAGCCGTCTCTCGCTCAGGCTTGTGTGGTGCTGCCACCGGTTCAGCTCATTCCCCTCCCCCACTACCACTTTTCTAGGATGGTCGCGTACCACCTGCCAGGTGCCAATGTACCACAGGGGGTACCCGTACCACTGGTTGAAAAGCCCTGCTTTAAAGGATAGCTAAACGAATGGCTGTAAGTCCATCCGTAACCCAGTGAGTGAGTCGACTTGTTCTTCCTGTTAGCCAAAAGCCCTGTCTATCTTCACTGCAAAGGCAGTGAGAATGTAGTATCTGGTTCCTCAAACTTCCCTTCCTAGCCAGGGAAGCAACATCCAAGGAACATCTTCCCCTGCTGAAATAATCCTCCGTTCCTACTCTCATCGGAACCGAGATTTGGGAATAAAGACAAAATCATCACTAAAACAGAGGTCAAGGGTCTCCAGTCCTGTCTGCGTAACTTTCCACGCGCAAAAGCAAATTTCTCTTTGATTCTGCATTACAGATAGCCCTTGACTTACAGCCATTCATTTAGTGACCGTTCAGAGATAGGACTGCTCCTGGCCCTTTGCACCATCCCCCAATCACAGGACCGGAATTAGGGTGCTCTTGGCAACCAGCACGTATTTATGACGGTTACAGCATCCCAGGGTCATGTGATCGCCATTGGCGACCTTCCCAGCCAGCTTCTGACAAGCAAAATCAATGGGAGAAGCTGGATTTGTTTAAGGACCATGTGATTCCCTTAAGAACGGCACTTAATTGGGGCAATAAAGGCCGTAAAATCGGATACAACTCGCTTAGCTGAGCCGTGGTGGCGCAGTGGCTAGAATGCAGTATTGCAGGCTACTTCTGCTGACTGCCGGCTGCCAGCAGTTCGATTCTCACTGGCTCCAGGTTGACTTAGCCTTCCATCCTTCCGAGGTCGGTAAAATGAGGACCCAGATTGTTGGGCTGACTCTGTAAAAACCGCTTACAGAGGGCTGTAAAGCACTGTGAAGCGGTATCTAAGTCTAAGCACCACTGCTACTGCTATTAACAACTGCTTTGTTTAACAATGGAAATTCTGGTCCCAACTGTAGCCGTAAATCGAGGACTACCAGCCCTGCGGCTGTGAGAAATAGTTGCTTGAAAAAGCAGGGAATGAGATCCTTGTTATATAATGTGAAGGAAGCAATTACGACACCGTTTTAAGGGTGGATTATCAGAACATCAACAGCCTCAAGGGCCTCGTCCGTTTCCCTGCTTTAGCTCCAACGCCAGTTATGGGTCATCTCTTTCCGATGCTTCCCCGCAGACCTTGGTGCGCCTACCACATGGAGGATGGTGGGGTTGCAGCCAATGATGAAGGGAAGGCTTCGAAACCCTTTGATGCGGTGAGCAATACGGACCGGCAGCTCATGGTGCAGGTAACGGGCGCTTTTCTGTAGCAAAACATAAAAGGGAGATTG
>NW_015391599.1:4838-12725 GCF_001527695.2 Protobothrops mucrosquamatus | reverse complement strand
GAGGGAGAGGGAGAGAGAGAGAGAGAGAAAGAGAATTGGAATTTCCTATTATAAATTTAGAAGTCCACAAGTCATAAAAGGGCCAAGTTTGAAGACCCCTGCAGTATAGGTTTAAACCAGAAGTATCCAACCGTGGCAACTTTAAGACCTGTGGACTTCAACTCCCAGGATTCCCCCTGCTGCCTGGGGAATTCTGGGAGTTGAGTTCCACAGGTCTTAAAAGTTGCCAAGCTTGGACACCTCTGGTTTAAACCATCTCAGAATATCTTTTGGGGGAAATTATTTATGCTTGATGGGCCAAATAGCTCTAAACCTAAGAAATAGAACGACAAATTAAGCTTGCCGTAAGGGAGGAAATTTTGAAGCATGGGCTGCTTCTTTATCAACAGATTTTCCATGTGCTAGATTGTGTCACCTGAAAAAGAGAATGTTTCTGTTCTAGATCAGGGGTAGGCAATCTTGGCTCTTTTATGACTCGTGGACGTCAACTCCCAGAATTCCTCAGCCAGCATAGCTGGCTCAGGAATTCTGGGAGTTGAAGTCCACGAGTCATAAAAGAGCCAAGGTTGCCTACCCCTGTTCTAGATATGTAACAGAGTCATATGATGCAGCTTTACTAGGTCACACCTATGAGGTATACACCCTTGGATACCGTCTCCCAAAAGAGACTTCCTGCACTTAAAGAGTTAGCATACAAACCAAGATTTCTCAATATGTACAGCAGCTCCTGAAGCAGCTATAAATCCCATAATTCCAAACGGGAGGGAAAGGATGAAAAACAGATCTAGATAATTGGCAAGTAACAACATGGAGGGAATCTCACACCTACCAAAAGGTGGCTGCCATCTTGAGAACGTCCAGAGTACAACATGGTGGTGGGTGTCAACCTCACAGAGGGCTGCAAAGAGAACAGAAAGCACGTTGACAAAACCTCTAGAGGCCCCCAGGAAGGCAATAAGCACAGCATCAAGGGTCCCATGACAAACTTTTTTCCCATTATACCCTGCCTTGTAGTACAGGGGTCTCCAAACATGGCCTCTTTAAGACTTGTGGACTTCAATTCCCAGAATTCCTAGCCAGCATGGCTTGCTGAGGAATTCTGGGTGTTGAAGTCCACAAGTCTTAAAGGTTGGCAGGTTTGGAGACCCCTGCTGTAGTTTAAAGCTTTTTCTCAAATTCACGATGCTCTCAAACGTTTTGAGGGTGACCCTCTTCTGAGCATGCAGAATTAGAAATCAAATTCATTCCGTGACGGTACGTTAAGATGGATTGGGGCCAGTTTTTTTGTGATTTTTAACTGTTTTATGATAGCGTTTTTATAGTTTTTAAAACTATTTTATACGTTTTCTTAATCTTGATTGGGAACTGCCCAGAGCTGGCTGAAAGATGGACGGCTATATAAATGTTTTAAGTAAATAATAAAATTTCCCAGACACAAACTAAACCCTGAGCCAGTTATAATGGCCATCAACTCCCTTGCTCATCTTCTACAACCCATTTTTATCACCCATCCATAAATTACCCCAGCACCAGACGTAGAGCAGGGCTTTTCAACCTTTTCACCCATTGTACCACTTTTAGGATATGGCAATATCTGAGTACCACCAGTCGCCTAGCAAGGTGTCAAAAACTTGATAACCCCCCCAAAAAAGGAAAAAAAGTGATAAAGTACAGGTAGTCCTTGACTTACAACAGTTCGCTTAATGACTGTTTGACGTTACAATGGCACTGAAAAAAGTGCCCCACAAGCCACAGCCAAGCAAGACACCTGCCCGCCTGCCCGGCGGCCCTCTTCCTCCCGTCTGAGGCTTTCATTGTTGTGAGCATTTCTGTTGAGGATTGGCAGCGGGGGTGGGGTGGGGGGTGTTTGGGTTTTATTCCCCCTGTCTGCCAGGTGGTTGTAGCAGGTTTTGGTCACTTCACATGACCCTGGGACACTGTGACCGTCATAAATATGAATCAGTTGCCAAGCATCTGAATGTAAATCACAAGACCCTGGAGAGGCTGCAACATTCCAGCTGATCGGCGCTTCTTCTGGGCTCAGCAGAAGCACCAGGATCAGCGCCGAGCTCCAGCTGGAGCCTGGCTCTGATCCTGGCGCTTCCACTGAGCCCTGACAGTCCTGAAGAAGCGCTGATCCTGGCGCTTCCGCTGAGCCCTGACAGCCCTGCAGCTCCAGCCATCTCTCGCTCAGGCTTGTGCGGTGCTGTCACCGGTTCAGCTCATTCCCCTCCCCCGCTACCACTTTTCTAGGATGGTCGCGTACCACCTACCAGGTGCCAATGTACCACAGGTGGTACCCGTACCACTGCTTGAAAAGCCCTGGCTTAGAGAACCACAGAGATAGATGACCTTGGAAAAACCATGCGGGGATGATGGTTTACAAAAGCATGCATCAAGCTCAGGAAACAGGGAAAATGTGAATAAGGAGTCCACTCGGATTCACTACTAGAGCAATGTTTCTCAACCTTGGCAACTTTAAGATGTGTGGCCCCCACAATGGATGACTGGCTGCAAAAGCTGATGAAGTTAGCAGAGATGGCTGAATTGACTACTTTAATCAAGGAAAAGAGGACACCTAACTTTATGTTTTACTTGGAAACCACTTCTGGACTTTGTTCTTGAGGTGGAAAAAAACCCTGAAACTTTGATTTTGGGTTTTACTGATTAGACAGATCTGTTGTTATAGAAATGGCTAGTTATCTATCACTATGTAAAAGTAAAAAGCTGAGGCCGTATGTTATTACTTTATTCTTCTGCACTATAAAAGGAGTGGTTTTTTTTCCTTCCCCCTTTTACGCTATGTTTTTCCTCTTTCCTTTTTCCTCCCCTACTCTCCCATTATTTTCATTTTTCTTTGTATTTCATATTTCGATAAACGAATATAATCTGCAATACCGAGAAAGTGGTTGCCGGTTGTTGATTGCATGTGATTTGGGGCATTCTGGGAATTGAAGTGCCACGGTCGAGAAACGCTGTGCTGTGCTGGGGGAATCGTTTCAGCTGGGAGCGAGCAAAATAAGAGCTCAAAGACTTTCTGTCTGCGGCATTCAAAGCTTATTGGCCGTCTTCCAAGGAAATGAAGTCTAAGTCTAACTCCACCCAACCTCCTTGCCATGAACACCGAAAGGGCATTAACTATGCCAAAACCAACAGATCAGTGGCCAACTAGGTCAGGCACCCTCCAGGAATGTAACATGCCTGCTCCAACCTGTCCTTTTATTTTAATCCTGGGATAACCATGTTCCTGCTGTCAGGGTGCCCGAGCTAGTTCTGCTCCAGTCTCAAGGCAGAGGTTTTATTGGAAGGCGCTGGAGAAACAGGAATGGCTGCCCCTTCGCCTATGCTTTATTGCAAGGGTCTTCAAACTTGGCCCTTTTACGACTTGTGGACTTCAACTCCCAGAATCCCTCAGCCAGCGTACTTGGCTGAGGAATTCTGGGAGTTGAAGTCCATAAGTCGTAAAAGGGCCAAGTTTGAAGACCCCATGCTTTATTGGGTTTCGTCTGAGCTATGAATGGGGACTCGGTTGCAATATCTATTCTCAAGTCACCTTTTGAAGGACTTTAATGCCCATTCACCTGCAGGCCACACCCTCCACATATCTTGAAGGGAGATTTTTGCAAGCTCCCTGTTGAACAATGCCCCTGTCCTTGCGATTAGTGGCCAAGTGGAGGATATTCTACGTTATGGCCTTCACTGACCCGTTCACAATGACATCAGGGCCAAATCATGAATGGCCGATGAATTCAAGGGCTCTGACTAACGTCTTGCGTAGGGGTGGGCAATTATGACAACTTCATGACCCGTGGACTTCAATTCCCAGAAATCTAGACTCAGCCATACATGGCTGGCTCAGGAATTCTGGGACTTGAAGTCCACAGGTTGTAAAGTCGCCATAGTTACCCATCCCTGTTCTTGCAGATGTGTTTCCAGCTATCAGCTACCAATTACTGCCTTGGTTCTGCTGTCATTTAAACTTAGGAAGAAATACTTAAGTCCTTAATTGTAGCTGGGCTTTATTTGGTTGCAACCTTTTTACATCTAATACAGGTAATCCTCAAGCTACGACCGGTTGTTTAGCGACCATTTGAAATTATGACAGACCACCTTATAACCTGGTTCTGAAATTCCAATGGCTACAGAACTGCGTTTCGGGTGCTCTGCAACCAGTCCACATTTATGCATTTCCAGTGTCCCGTAGTCACATGACCGTGGAAAAAAAGCATTTACTTTCAGTTTTGGGCAAAAGCAGCCCAGTGAACAATGGATTCACTTAACAAATGCAGCAAATAAAAAAAAAAAGGTTGTGAAAATGCATCCACTCACGTGGTGACCCAGCTTATGACTGACAAGCCCAAACGGGCAGGCTCCATTATAGCAAGAGCACTTAGACTTATC
Source organism: Protobothrops mucrosquamatus (assembly GCF_001527695.2). Classification (NCBI taxonomy): domain Eukaryota; kingdom Metazoa; phylum Chordata; class Lepidosauria; order Squamata; family Viperidae; genus Protobothrops; species Protobothrops mucrosquamatus. The sequence continues at coordinate 8,324 of NW_015391599.1, read as the reverse complement.
TACCTCTCCACAGTGCTTTACAGCCCTCTCTAAGTGGTTTACAGCAGGGCTTTTCAACCAGTGGTACGGGTACCACCTGTGGTACATTGGCACCTGGCAGTTGGTACACAACCATCCTAGAAAAGTGGTAGCGGGGGAGGGGAATGAGCTGAATCGATGGCAGCACCGCACAAGCCTGAGCAAGAGATGGCTGGAGCTGCAGGGCTGTCAGGGCTCAGCAGAAGCGCCAGGATCAGTGCTTCTTCGGGGTTGTCAGGGCTCAGTGGAAGCGCCAGGATCAGCGCCAGGCTTCAGCTGGAGCTCACCACTGATCCTGGTGCTTCTGCTGAGCCCAGAAGAAGCGCCGATCAGCTGGAATGTTGCAGCATCTCCAGGGTCTTGTGATTTACATTCAGATGCCTGGCAACTGATTCATATTTATGACGGACACAGTGTCCCAGGGTCTTGTGAAGTGACCAAAACCTGCTGCAACCAACCAGCAGACGGGGGGGGGGGGGAATAAAAACCAAACACCCCCCCACCCCCACTGCCAATCCTCAACAGAAATGCTCACAACAATGAAAACCTCGGACAGGAGGAAGAGTGCCGCCGGGTGGGCAGGCAGGTGTCTTGTTTGGCTGTGGCTTGGGGGGCACTTTTTTCAGTGCCATTGTAACCTCGAACAGTCACTAAGCGAACTGTTGTAAGTCGAGGACTACCTGTACTTTATCACTTATTTATATATATTTTTTGGTCATCAAGTTTTTGACACCTTGCTAGGCAACTGGTGGTACTCGGATGTTGCCATATCCTAAAAGTGGTACAATGGGTGAAAAGGTTGAAAAGCTCTGGTTTACAGAGTCAACCTATTGCCCCTCCAACAATCTGGGTCTTCATTTTACTGACCTCGGAAGGATGGAAGGCTGAGTCAACCGTGAGCTGGTGAGAATCGAACTGCTGGCAGCCGGCAGTCAGCAGAAGTAGCCTGCAGTACTGCATTCCAACCACAGCGCCACCACGGCTCTTACGATTATGATCGTTAAGTCGAGGATTACCTGAATGTCTATTACTCTCTCTTATAATTTCATTGTCTCATTGTTCTTTTGCTGTATGATATGGCATTCTTGTGTTATGACCTGTGGTCAAAACAATAAATTTAACTGTATTGATTTCCACTCACCTTTTCAGCGGCTGCATCAATGGCAGATTGATTGTAGAAAGAGGTAACTGTCTTAGATCGCTCCCTGGCCAGTTCATGGTGCTGATCAATAGCCGAAGAGGACCCATATCGGAGTCCGGGAAGAAGGAAGGGGAGCACGCAAGGGGCCTGGTTCCCTGCTGCTCCCAGCTCTATCCTCAGCAGTGTTTTCCACATAATTCTCTTTACCAAAGGCGCCTGAAGAGAGAAAAAATGTGCCACCCCACTTTAGCAGTCCTTCTTGTATCAGTCTGACCAGGATCCAGAGTCCTGGCTGTCTGTTTTAGTCGCCACGATGTAAAAAAGACGTTGAGAAGTGCAGAGAAGAGCAGCAAAAATGATTAGGGGACTGGAGGCTAAAACATATCAAGAACGGTTGCTGGAATTGGGTATGTCTAGTTTAATGAAGAGAAGGACTATAGTGACATGATAGCAGTGTTCCAGTATCTCAGGGGCTGCCACAAAGAAGAGGGAGCCAAGCTATTCTCCAAAGCACCTGAAGGCAGGACGAGAAGCAACGGATGGAAACTAGTCAAGGAGAGAAGCAACCTAGAACTAAGGAGCAATTTCCTGACTGTTAGAACAATTAATCGGTGGAACAACCTGCCTCCAGAAGTTGTAAATGCTCCAACACTGGAGGTTTTAAAGAAGAGACTGGACAATCATTTGTCTGAAATGGTATAGGGCAGTGATGGCGAACCTTTTAGAGACAGAGTGCCCAAAAACTGGCCCCGCCCCCACTCCACCCCCCTGCCCGCCCCTGCTCTGCCCCTCCACCCCCCACCCCGCCTGCCCACAGGACCACCTCCAGGGCCCGCCGCAGGCAGCCCAGCAGCGCTATGGCGGCCACGGCCTCTGCCTGCGCCCTGCAGCATCAACTGCATGATGGGGTGTCTTGTCTACGCTGCCTGGCTGCCATGTCCTTGGCTGCGCTGCTCCGTGTGGGCCACGCTCGAGGGCGAGTCTCCTTCAGGGGGGCTGCTGGAGAGGAGGGGGTCGCAGGGGGAGGCAAGGCTGGGGCAACGGCACGTGTGCCCACAGAGAGGGCTCTGAGTGCCGCCTCTAGCACCCGTGCCATAGGTTCGCCACCACTGGTATAGGGTTTCCAAACAGGGGGTTGGACTAGATGACCTCCAAGGTCCGTTCCAACTCTGTTTACTCTACTCTACTCTACTCTACTCTACTCTACTCTACTCTACTCTACTCTACTCTACTCTACTCTACTCAGCTGTTCTGGGGACAATCAAACTATGAAGGCCATGACTGCTATCTACTGTTTTGACCCCCTTCCTCACCAACATGTCACTGTTCAGCCTTATGGAATACGTTGCACTCCCCCGTGCAAAGATGGCTCCCTCCTTGTTAAAATTTAGAAGAGAAATGATGACAATCCTTTTGGATTGTGGTTGTTATTTCTCTCCTAAATGGTAATGCACCTTTATAGGAGGTGCAACGTATTCCATAAGGCTGGGCAGTGATATGCTGGCATCAAAACAGGCAAAACACCAGCCACGGGTTTCAGATCTTCACCTGTTGGGAATATCAACAACAAGCGGGGTTTTCTTTGATTATGCCTATTGTTTTAATGCTCTTATGATTGTTTTACATGCGCAAGCTGCCCAGAATTATTTAACCGTGCTGGCAGAGGAGTGGTGCCAAATAAAAAATAAGAAACAAAGCAGAAGCAGTCATGAACCACGGAATATTTCTGTGCCATTGCGAACATTTACTTCCCTTTACTGAATCTTTAGCCTGACCAAAAAATTGTGATCTGAACACAAGGGCGTCCCAGAGGGCAAATTAAAGGCGTGGTTTAAACGAAGAACAAACAGAATAATCTATATAGGGCAGCATAAGCAAACACAGCCTGGTAAACAAACATCAGACTTAATGATATACAGAATATATCCTTGAGGACAATCGTCTGAACATTTGTCATGGGGGGGGGGAAACCAGAGTATAGGTAGTCCTCGACGTACAACCACAATTGAGCTCAAAGTTTCTATGGCTAAGCAAGACAGTTGTTAAGTGAGTTTTGCCCCATTTTACAACCGTTCTTGCCACAGTTGTTAAGTGAATCACTGCAGCTATTAAGTTAATAACACGGTTATTGGGGGACTTCCGGTGGCAGGCGCCTTCGCTGGACGCAGCTGTTTGCTGCTCCCGCCTGTTTCTGCGTAAAAGCCGTTTTGACAGCCTGCATCAGCTGTCAAACGGCTTGATACCTTTCCCCTGGGCATAGGGGGAAAGGTGAGCTGCCCGAGGTAGGAGTTGAGTTCCCGAGTCGTCCCTTGTGGACGATGTAGGTG
>NW_015391599.1:0-1050 GCF_001527695.2 Protobothrops mucrosquamatus | reverse complement strand
TTATATTCAAAATAAGCATAGAATGGTGGAATATAAGTTAGGTTTTTAGATAAAAAATTTTTTTTTCATATATATATATATATATTTCACCTACTTATGTAGAATAACGTTTTGTGGAGTTAGGGATATTAATATTAGTTTACTTTTAGTTGAATAGTATCCTGGGATTAGGTTTGGGAAGTCCGGGTGGGGGGTGGGGTGGGGGGTTTCAATTGTGATGTATTTGTGATGTGCTTTTTTTTATGTTGAAAACAATAAAAAATTGTTTGAAAAAAAAATAAAAAATAAAAAAATAACACGGTTATTAAGTGAATCTGGCTTCCCCATTGACTTTGTCTGTCAGATAGTTGCAAAAGATGATCACATGACCTCCAGATACGGCAACCATCATAAATACGAACCTGTTGCCAAGTGTCCCAATTCTGATCACGTGACCATGGGGGATGCTGCAACGGTCGTAAGTGTGAAAAATGGTCATAAGGCACTTTTTCCAGTGCTCTTGTAACTTCGAATGGTCACTAAATGGATGATTGTGTGTCAAGGACTACCTGTAGTTTGTTTCCATTTTTTTTTTTAAAAAAAATAGTAGTTCCCTTGAAATGTAAGCCTATTATTTCCAGCTCAGGGTGTTACGTTAGGAACAGCTTCTGAGTAGCTGGGTAATAGTAAACATCTCGGGAGTAAAAATTCAGTGGCCTCCTTAAACAAGGAAGGAAACCAAGGTAGTTGCTAAATTGGGTCTGAGGATAGATTCAGCCAGAATGACTGGATTCACACCTCTGTTTATTTATTAGGCTTATACTCCTTCTTTCCTCCAAGGGCTGAAGGCTACATCTAGGGCAGGGGTGTCAAACTCCATTTCATTGAGGGTCGCATCAGCATCATTATGTTTGCCCTCAAAGAGCCAGTTGCTGTCCCCTTCTCTCCCTCAGGCTTGCCCCACAGAAGCCTATCCTATCCTATCCTATCCTATCCTATCCTATCCTATCCCCTTCTCTCCCCCAGGCTTGCCCCACAGAAGCCTATCCTATCCTATCCTATCCTATCCTA
>NW_015391598.1:26025-35309 GCF_001527695.2 Protobothrops mucrosquamatus | reverse complement strand
AGGGTCTCCAGCTATTTAGAGCTCTGTAAATTAAGTGCCTTGAATTAGCAATAGCCCGTAGACTTATATACCCCCCAAAGCGCTTTACAGCCCCTGTCTGAGTGGTTTAGAGTATCAGCCTGTTGCCCCCCAACAATCTGCATCCTCATTTTATCGACCTCGGAAAGATGGAAGACTGAGTCGACCTTGAACTGGCCAGGATCGAACTCCTGGCTGTGGGCAGACTCTGCCCGCAGTACAGCACCTTCTAACCGCTACCAGGGCTCCAGAATTGGTCTAAAACAGGCAGTCCTCGCCATTTATGGAGAATGAGTAGGGTATGTTCGTTCCTGGTGTCAGAAGGATAATTTGGGGGTCCGACTCCAGGCGGGGTTGCCCAAGAAAAGATGAAAACGAGATCCAGGCAGTTGTGAGGAAAGAAGAAATATTTATTCCTAAAATATTTAGGGGCAGGCTAAGAAATGGGGGTACAGCAGCTTGAAGTGTCTGCATGCTGATTCTAAGGTAACATTTGAGGGGTTTGTGTGTCTCTCTCTGTGTGTGTAGGTATGTTTATTCTTGTGAACACGCAGTTCCTCTGAGAGAGCTAATTTAATTAACTCCTGTGTTTGCAGACCTTATCCTTTGATATGTAGATTAGGTCCTGGTAACTTATTTGGGGGTTTGAAGAAGTTTAAAGAGAGGAATTTTTCCCCCGTTTACTATTTTTACTTGATTAATTTAGTTTCAGCTTGACTGTCAACTATCTAGTGGAGACACTTGATTCTCTGATGCTTGTGGGTTCTGTTAATAAATTAAGGGAAGATGGAGACCACATAAAGAGTGACATATATAATAATGATGATGATGATGACGATGATGATGATGATGATGATGATGATGTTGGAAGGGACCTTGGAGGTCATCTAGTCCAACCCCCTGCTCAGGCAGGAAACCCTAGACCATTTCAGACAAATGGCTGTCCAGTCTCTTCTTAAAGACTTCCAGTGTTGGAGCATTCACCGCTTCTGGAGGCAGGTTGTTCCACTGGTTAATTGTTCTGACTGTCAGGAAGTTTCTCCTTAGTTCCAGGTTGCTTCTCTCCTTGATGAGTTTCCATCCGTTGCTTCTTCTCCTGCCTTCTGGAAAATAGCTTGACTCCCTCTTCTTTGTGTAAAACTCCTCACACCGTCTATAAGGCTCATAAAACGGGGATTGGAAATGAATCCCGACAAAGGGTTGGGTCAAAAACCATCTTGCAAGCAAAAACCTGCTTCTTAGGAGAGGGGTGTGTGTCCCCGTTAAGGTTGGGACACACACGCCAAATTAGAACTCTCTACCTACCCTCATCAGATTAACGGCAGGTAGTCCTCGACCACAATAACCACCACCGTGGAGCTCAACATTTCTGTCGCTAAGCAAGACAGTTGATAAATGGATTTTGCCACATTTTTCCACTTTTCTTGCCATCGTGATTAAGCCAATCGCTGCGGTGGTTCAGTGAGTAATACGGCCGTAAAGTGAAACCGGCTCCCCCCCCCGCTGACTTTGCTTCTGGGAAGATTGTGATCACAGGACCCCGGGATAGAGCAACCGTCACAGGTACACGCCAGTTGCCAAGCGTCAAATTTTGATCACGCGACCTACGGAGATGCTGCAACCGTCGTAAGCGTGAAACATGCTCCTGAGCCAGTTTTTTTTCAGTGCCGCTGTAAGTTCAAATGGTCGCTAAACGTACTGCTGTAAGTTGAGGACTATTTGCACACCCCAAAACAACATCTTGGAGTCAGTAATCGCCCCTTCGGGGATGCGGGCGATTCAAACCAGCGGGCACGCTGTTTAGAGTAACATCATCCCCAGGAACACACCGCAAGTCGAGATAACGAGGACTTACGTTTGTTTGGGTAGCTGAGCAGAGAATGTTTATACACTGCAGATGTAACTAAGGACGCGCGAAAGTCTGATGCTCCGCTTGCTTTCCCACTAAGCATATTGTGGTGTGTGATTTTCTGACGTTTTGTTCCATGTTCCAGCTCGGTTGTTTATGGTGAGAGGGGAACGGCTGCAATTTTTGACCCCGCAAGACTCCCGTGCTGCTCTTTCAGAAGACCAGGCTACCCACCACCCCGGACCTTTAAGCTCCGACGTACCTAAGCAAGCACAGGGGGTCCTCGGCTTACGGCCACAAGGGAGCCCAACATTTCTGTTGCTAAGTGAGACATTTGTTAAGTGAGCTTTGCGTCATTTTGAGACCTTTCTTGCCACAGACGTTAAGCGAATCCCTCAGTTGTTAAGCTAGCAAGATGGAGGGTGTTTATTTATTTGTATGTGATGTGTATGCAGGGCTGTGGGCCTGTACATAGGTTGTATAGAGTATGTTTAGGTGTGTGTCGTGTGTGTGTTTCACTTTGAGAGTGGGCAACTAAATTTCATTTTTGATGTGTGTCATTGTGCCCACAGTAAAAAAATGACAATAAAGGTTATCTTATCTCATCTCCCTGTCTTATCTTATCTTGTCTTGTCTTGTCTTGTCTTGTCTTGTCCTGTCCTGTCCTGTCCTGTCCTGTCCTGTCCTGTTCTGTCTTGTCTTACCTTGTCTTGCCTTGCCTTGCCTTGCCTTATCCTATCCTATCCTCTCTTCTCTTCTCTTCTCTTCTCTTCTCTTCTCTTCTCTTCTCTTCTCTTCTCATCCTATCTCATCCTATCTCATCTCATCTTATCCTTATTCCCCACTGACATCGCTTCTCGCAAGAGGCGATCCCAGGACCCCCAAAACACGGCCGTTGTCATAAATACGAGTTAGTTGCCTAGCATCGTAATGTTGATTCTAGGCCAGTGGTGGGGAACCTATGGCACGGGTGCCAGAGGCGGCACTCGTAGCCCTCCCTGTGGCCACACGTGCCGTTGCCCCAGCCTTGCCTGCCCCCGTGACCCCCTCCTCTCCAGCAGCCCCCCTGGAGGAGAGTCGCCCCCAGGCGCAGCGCAGACAAGACTCCCAGTTGATGCTGCAGGGCGGGGCAGAGGGTGTGGCCGCCATGGCGCTGCTGGGCTGCCTGGACGATCTGCGGCCGGCCCTGGAGGCGGTGAGTGGCCCTGGGGGCAGGTGGGGCAGGGAATGGGGGGCCAGAGCAGGGGCGGGGCAGGGGGTGGGGCGGGGCCAGTTTTTGGGCAGTTTTCGGTCTCTAAAAGGTTCGCCATCCCTGTTCTGGGGCCATGGGGATGCCGTAAGAGTCCTAAGTGTTAAAAACAGCCACACTTTTTTCAGTGAGGTTGTAACTTCAAACGGTCACTAAATGAATGGGTTGATGAGGGTGGCGGTGTCCCAGGATCACGTGGTCACCTTTGGTGACCTCCTGACGGGCAAAGTCAGTGGGGGAAGACAGGTGCCAGGCCCACTGAAGGGTTCCTAACTTAACAACAGCTGTGGTTCACTTCACAGCGGTGGCAAGAAAGGTCGTAAAGTGGGGCGAAGCTCCCTTAACAATTGTCTTTCTGGGCAACATAAATTTTGGGCTCCGTGGTGGTCGTAGGTTGAGGACTGCTTGTTGTTGAGAGCTGGAAAGAGCAAAATGCACTAGAATAGAATAGAATAGAATAGAATAGAATAGAATAGAATAGAATAGAATAGAATAGAATAGAAAATGGAATAGAATAGAATAGAATAGAATAGAATAGAATAGAATAGAATAGAATAGAGAATGGAATGGAATAGAATAGAATAGAATAGAATAGAATAGAATAGAATAGAATAGANCCCCCCCCCCACTCAAGTAGGAGACCGGCCTATACCATCTCGGCGATGGAGCGCCCACGATTTCTGGTGGCCAGCTGTTCCACTGGTTGATTGTCCTCACTGTCAGGAAGTTCCTCCTTAATTCCAGGTTGCTTCTCTCTTTGGTCAGTTTCCAACCGTTGTTTCTCGTCCTTCCCTCTGGTGCTTTGGAGAATAACATGACCCCTTCCTCTTTGTGGCAGCCCCTCAAATACTGGAACTCTGCTATCCTGTCTCCCCAGTTTCTTCTTTTCTTTAGACCAGCCAGACCCAAGTCCCGCAGCCGTTCTTCGTATGTTTTAGCCTCCAGGCCCTGGATCATCTTAGTTGCTCTTCTCTGATTTTTTTCCAAACTCTCAACGTCTTTTTTGTGATACGGTGGCCAAAATTGGCTGCAGTATTCCAGGTGTGGCCTCACCAGAGTTTTATAAAGCCGTACGAACACTTCGCCGTGATCTTGATTCTGTGCCTCTGTTTATACAAATTTGGCAAGTCAAGGTCTCGGGACCTGGAAAATGGGGGGCAGCCTCTTGCCGCTGACTGCTGTTCCAGATAAGGGCAACATAATTAGCTGTCCGTCTAAAGTGCCGCTGGCCGTGGGCTGCCCCTGTCTCTCCCCGGGAGAAGTCCAAACAGGGTAATTAAGCTGCCTCAGATGATAGCAGCGGGAGCCAGGAGAGATATATATATATATATAAAAAAGCGGCAGGTGTTGAAATACCCAGCTCGTGGATGTTTCCCTTCACCTTGTGGGAGGAGATAAACCGAGTTAATGGGCCTGGGTCTGGGCTTGGGGGCGGCTGCCTTCAAAGATAGAGCCGTCTCCTTCCTAGACAGGCAGGCCCACATTTGCAGGCTTCCCATTTTATTGCAGAAGATTAGGAGAAGGGAGGCACTTAAAAGATCTGGGCGATTAGTCCCAGCACAGCAGGCCTTGGTCTCTTCCCTGTTTCCCCCTTTTTTCCCCACTTCCAAAGTTCATAGTCTCTCTCTCTTTCCCTCCCTCCTTCCTTCCCCCTTCCTTCCTTCCTTCCTTCCTTCCTTTGGGTGAAAGGATCTCTCCACGGAGGATTTGGGAGACGAGAAGGCGAAACCTGGGGACCTTAGGCAGATAGCTGCCCTCCTCCTCTTTTGGGGTAATAAGGGTCTTCACCTTATGTGCTGAAGTCCAGCTTTTGCATGCGATCTCTTTAAAGGCCATGGTTTTCCCAGTTGCCATGTGTGGCTGTGAACGTTGGACCACAAGAAAGGCCGAGCGCCAAAGAATGGAGGCCATTGAACTCTGGTGCTGGAGAAGACTCCTGCGAGTCCCCTGGACTGCAAGGCGATCCAGCCGGTCAGTCCTAGAAGAGATCAACCCTGACTGCTTTTTAGAAGGCCAGATCCTGAAGTTGAAACTCAAGTCCTTTGGCCCCCTCATGGGAAGGAAGGACTCCCTGGAGAAGAGCCTGATGCTGGGAAAGATGGAGGGCAAGAGAAGAAGGGGACAATGACAGAGAAGGAGGTGGCTGGATGGAGTCCCTGAAGCAGGAGGCGGGAGCTTCAATGGACTCCAGAAGATGGGAGAGGACAGGAAGGCCTGGAGGAACGTGGTCCATGGGGTCGCGATGGGTCAGACACGACCTCTCAACTAACAACAACAATATAAACTTGAACATCAGCTTCCAGTTAGCACACTCAAACGCCTTGAAAGAAATTCCCTGCCAGTTACTCTGTTTGAAAAGAAAACATTTATTTTGTAAATGGGTTTCTCCTTTTGACTTTTCCAGTTTTATTTGTTCATTGCTTCGGTTTGTTTTTTTTAAAAAAGTAATTATTATTCCTTTGCCTTCCCACATGCTACCCATAAGTTGCTTTATGATCTACACGTGCATTACGTAGAATAGCTCCATGTTTGTTAGCAGAACATTGAACAATTAGCAGAACAATTAGCAGAACAATTCAGACAGGAAGGGAAGAATTGTGCTCTGTTCAGTTTATTTGTATGCAAATCCTCTTTACCTCCAGCCATACAAAATACTGGCATTTTCCCCCCAGCAGATGGCTACAAATGCACTAAACCAGGGGTAGGCCACCTTGGCTCTTTTATGACTGGTGGACTTCAATTCCCAGAATTCCTGAGCCAGCATGGCTCAGCTTGGAAACCTCTCCCTTTCCCCTCAGCGTGGCTGGCTCAGGAATTCTGGGAGTTGAAGTCCACAAGTCATAAAAGAGCCAAGTTTGAAGGCCCCTACCCTAGGCCTAGAGTCTAGACCAGGGGTAGGCAACCGTGGCTCTTTTATGAATCGCGGAGTTCAACTCCCAGAATTCCTGAGCCAGCATTGAGGAACTATGCCCCCCCTCATGACTGGTGGACTTCAACTCCCAGAATTCCTGAGCCAGCCTGGCTCAGCTTGGAAACCTCTCCCTGTCCCCTCAGCATGGCTGGCTCAGGAATTCTGGGAGTTGAAGTCCACGAGTCATAAAAGAGCCAAGGTTGCCTAGCCCTGCACTAAACTTTCAGGGGTAAAGCCCCTCCTAGCTATGGGGGTGAATAAACAAAGGAGTCTCTGCCATACATAAAACTAGTACATTCTTAATCCCAAAATGAAGATTTTGTAGAATTCCTTTGGATAAGATAACTGTGCCAGCTGTGTAAGTGAGACTCTCAGAAAGCAAGCATTTACAATCATCAAGCAACTGTAGCTACAGGACTCTGGAGCAGAAAAAATATTGCTTTTTTCCACGGGGAAATCAGAGTTTTGAATTTTGAAATATAAGCTTGAGGAGAATAGGTGGTGCCTTAGATTTTAATGTGCAGAAAGAAAGATTAATTTGAGAGGCAGAACAATCTAGAGCTCAGTTGGCTTGGTTCTTAATAATAATAATAATAATAATAATAATAATATTAATAATAATAGTTGGAAGGGACCTTGGAGGTCATCTAGTCCAACCCCCTGCTCAGGCAGGAAACCCTATACCATTTCAGACAAATGGCTGTCTGGTCTTGAAGGGGTTTCAACAAGAATCTGGGCTGGTTCTGCTGGGTCTGGGAATACAGGTAGTCCTCGGCTTACGACGGTTCCTTTAGTGACTATTCAAAGTAACCATGGCAGTGAAAGAAGTGACATGACCCTTTTTCATACTTAGGGCTATTGCAGCATCCCCACGGTCACATGATCAAAATGTGGATGTTTGGCAACTGGTTCATATTTACGACGGCTGCCGTGTCGCATGATCCGTTTTTGTGACCTTCTGACAGGCAAAGTCAATGGAGGAGGCTAGTTTCATTTAACAACTATGTTACTAACTTAACAACTGCACTTAACAAGCGTTAAGTGAATGGTGAGAAAGGTCGTAAAATGGGGCAAAATTTATTTAACAAGTATGTCGCTTAGCGGCATAAATTAAGGGCTCCATTGTCTTTGTAAATCAAGGACTACCTGTACTAGGATGATAATAATAATAATAATAATAATAATAATAATAATAATAATAATAATAATAATAATAATAATAATAATAATAATAATAATAATAAAGTTGGAAGGGACCTTGGAGGTCATCTAGTCCAACCCCCTGCTCAGGCAGGCAACCCTATACCATTTCGGACAAATGGCTGTCCAGTCTCTTCTTAAAAACCTCCAGTGTTGGAGCATTCACTGCTTCTGGAGGCAGGTGGTTCCACTGGTTAATTGTTCTGACTGTCAGGAAGTTTCTCCTTAGTTCCAGGTTGCTTCTCTCCTTGGTTAGTTTCCCTCCGTTGCTTCTTGTCCTGCCTTCAGGCACTTTGGAGAATAGCTTGACTCCCTCTTCTTTGGGGCAGCCCCTGAGATACTGGAACACTGCTATCCTGTCCCCCCTCGTCCTTCTCTTCATGAAACTGGACATCCCCAATTCCAGCAGCCGTTCCTTATATGTTTTAGCCTCCAGTCCCCTGATCATCTTTGTTGCTCTTCTCTGCACTCATTTCTAGAGTCTCAACTTCTTTTTTACACCGTGATATGTCTACACTGGACTAAATTCCCAAACAGGATGTGAAAAGGGCTACTAGTTGGGGTTCCCCCCTCCCTCCGCTTACACATTGTCTTTGGGTAGGTTATAATCACTTTTTTTAGCCGTGGTTGGAGGGGAAAAAAAGTCTTATTTTTTTAGCTGCAGCTGGCAGGCAGATCTGATGGACTTTAATTCCTGTCCTCTGGGCTTCTAGACAAAACCCTTAGATCTTCCTGGTATATGTTAATGCCGGAGCCTAGATAAGCATTGGGTATAAATAATCTTAATTTGGTTTCTTTTACTGAATGTGGGTTGGGCTCAGTGACCCCCTTATTACTGTAATAACTCTCAGTACACCCTCTTGCTGGAATCTAAACCTTCTAAAAAGTTTAAAGCAATTGCATTTTGGCAGGTGGTTATACGAAACATCCACAAAAAGAATTTCTGGAGACTTGAAAATGCCATCAACATACCCAGTAAAATATCTCTTTTTGGCTTAAAAATATCGGGGAAGTTTAAAGTTTCCTGAAAACTTTTTTTTTTTTTTTTAAGTCTCGTTCGTTGCAAGGATTGGTTTATTTTGCTGCTAGAAAAGAAAAGTTATTTTTCCACATAAGGTCCTAGTTCCATTTAAGATTGGTCAAAGGATTGCTTGATTTAGCAGCCGTGGTGTTTATCGTGGCACCCACAATCCCTGTGTGATTGTGAAAGCGAGATCCACATGTGTTGAAATGACCTTATTTATATATTATTCTTAACGCTTGAAATGCGGGATGCGCCCTCTTAACACTCCCCAGGTATCGATAGGCCCTCAAAATACTCTAGTGCCTATTTCAGGAGTAGGCCACCTTGGCTCTTTTATGACTCGTGGACTTCAACTCCCAGAATTCCTGAGCCAGCCATGCTGAGGGGAAAGGGAGAGGTTTCCAAGCTGAGCCAGGCTGGCTCAGGAATTCTGGGAGTTGAAGTCCAGGAGTCATAAAAGGGCCACGTTTGAAGACCCCTACCCTAGGGTTAGAGTCTAAACCAGGGGTGGGCAACCTGGGCTCTTTTATGACTGGTGGACTTCAACTCCCAGAATTCCTGAGCCAGCCGTGCTGAGGGGAAAGGGAGAGGTTTCCAAGCTGAGCCATGCTGGCTCAGGAATTCTGGGAGTTGAAGTCCATCAGTCATAAAAGAGCCAAGGTTGCCTACCCCTGGCCTATTTCAATAAATATGACCATAGACCTCTCTGGAGAAGAGGAAATCCCCAGATGGGCTCTAGGAAATTTATTTTTATTTTTAAATTGTGATTAAACCCGAGAATTCAAAGCACCTGAAATTTGCTTTCATCTTGCAGCTGCCAATCAGATCTAGAGTTAAACAATATTCCTGATTTTGTTTGGATCAAAACATTAAGCATGATAATTAAACCAGTTTGATGTAGTGGTTTGGGGAGGGCAGCCTAGAAACCAGGAGACGGTGAGTTCTAGTCCCGTCTTAGGCATGAAAGCCGGCTGGGTGACTTTGGGCCAATCACCAGAAGACGGTGAGTTCTAGTCCTGCCTTAGGCATGAAA
>NW_015391598.1:23777-25499 GCF_001527695.2 Protobothrops mucrosquamatus | reverse complement strand
GTGACTTTGGGCCAATCACCAGGAGACGGTGAGTTCTAGTCCTGCCTTAGGCATGAAAGCCAGCTGGGTGACTTTGGGCCAATCACCAGGAGACGGCGAGTTCTAGTCCTGCCTTAGGCATGAAAGCCAGCTGGGTGACTTTGGGCCAATCACCAGGAGACGGCGAGTTCTAGTCCTGCCTTAGGCATGAAAGCCAATTGGGTGACTTTGGGCCAATCACCAGGAGACGGCGAGTTCTAGTCCTACTGCTGGCATGAAACCTGGCTGGGCGACTCCAACCCAACCCACCTCACAGGGCTGTTGTTGAGGGAAAATAGGAGGAGTAAGGAATGTTCATCACCTTGAGTTACTTATAATGTAATAAAGGTGGGATAAAAATCTAACCTATCAATTTTCTATCTCCGCATTCCTCCACCTCAACAACTTTAAGCTGCGTGGACTTCAACTCCCAGAATCCCCCAGCTGAGACACGGAGATGGGAGAAATTTATGTTTTGGAGAAGAGACTGTCAGACAGCGATAGGGGAATGTACCACTCAGGAGAGAGAAAATTAAGGCAGAAATGCTGACTAATGCAAGGAAGGCTGACTCAATTTATTTTCCTTGTCTTTTTAGCCCGGGGGTAGGCCACTTTGGCTCTTTTATGACTCGTGGACTTCAACTCCCAGAATTCCTGAGCCAGCACAGCTGGCTCAGGAATTCTGGGAGTTGAAGTCCAGGAGTCATAAAAGAGCCAAGGTGGCCTACCCCTGCCCAAATGCCTGAATTTTGATCATGTGACCGTGAGGAAAAATATTTAAATATTTAAATCAGGGGCCTTCAAACTTGGCCCTTTTATGACTGGTGGACTTCAACTCCCAGAATTCCTGAGCCAGCATGGGGGAAACTTTGGCCCTTTCATGACTCCTGGACTTCAACTCCCAGAATTCCTGAGCCAGGAAAGATGGCTCAGCTTGGAAACCTCTCCCTTTCCCCTCAGCATGGCTGGCTCAGGAATTCTGGGAGTTGAAGTCCACCAGTCCTAAAAGAGCCAAGGTGGCCTACCCCTGTCCTAGCCTTAAAGCTATAAAAAAAAATCCTCTCAGGCTTCAATGGCCGCCTTTGGTCCCTGCTGAAAAAGGAGCGTAAACCCGACTTTTTCCCTTCCAACATGGGCAAAGGCCATTAGCGAGAATTCCTTGAACGTCTGCCACGGAAGCTCGTTCATGTAGCCTCCAGTTTTTACGGCGAGCAAGCCACAGAGTTCTATGAGGGAACATAATTACCCAGCTTTTCCCCTTTGGGGAGCGCTCCATAAAGCATTTCTCTTTGTAACCGAACAACCTTATTTTTGTCCGGCTTCCAAGAATGTGAGGAGTAAGTTGCTTAGCGTTTTGCATCGCAGCAGCGGCTAAGCCGCCGCGAATGGTTACCAAGAAACAGGAGTTTGATCTTCAGGAAATATCCTGCGTGTTTATATTTAATCAGTTTACGTACCCCCTCAGCCAGGAAGGCAAAGAGTTGGGTTCTTGATAGCTTGGGAGAAACCCACGCGTGGGTGTACTATAAGGAGGGTTTTAAGAGAGAGCTCTCACAACAATTTGGCAGAATTTTTTTGGTCATATTTTCAATTCATTACGGCCAAGAGGCACAAATACTTTGTGCTACAAGCCTTTTCCCACATCAGATAATGTGGACTTTAGTTTCACACCATTTAATAATAATAATGAGGAGGAGGAGGAGG
>NW_015391598.1:19401-22664 GCF_001527695.2 Protobothrops mucrosquamatus | reverse complement strand
AGTAGTAGTAGTAGTAGTAGTAGTAGTAGTTGGAAGGGACCTTGGAGGTCATCTAGTCCAACCCCCTGCTCAGGCAGGAAACCCTATACCATTTCAGACAAATGACTGTCCAGTCTCTTCTTAAAAACTTCCAGTGTTGGGAGTGTTCACCGCTTCTGGAGGCAGGTGGTTCCACTGGTTAATTGTTCTCACTGTCAGGAAGTTTCTCCTTAGTTCTAGGTTGCTTCTCTCCTTGATCAGTTTCCACCCGTTGCTTCTTGTCCTGCCTTTGTGCTTCGATAAATGCGTTAGCCAGGAAGGTGTCGACAAGAGTCTTGTTTTGGTTCACTTGTTTATTTCTCAGACTGGATGGAAACAGAGAAGTCCTGGGTGCTCTCTGAGCTTGGCAGTTTTCTTGCAGACGTTTCATTACCAAACTAGGTAACATCATCAGTGCCCTCATAATGTTACCTAGTTTGGTAATGAAACATGTGCAGAAAAACCACCAAGCTCATAAAGCACTCAGGACCCCTACAGAGGGACGATCGAGAGCATCCTGTCATACAGCATCAAAGTCTGGTTTGGAAGCATCACTGCTTCCGACAGGAAGGCGGTGCAGAGAGTGGTGAGGACGGCAGAAAAGATCATTGGCAGTTCCCTCCCTCCCATCCAGGACATAGCACAGAAGCGCTGCTTGAGCAGGGTCCGTAAGATCATCTGGGACACGACACATCCTCTTCAAGACCTGTTTTCCTTGTTCCCTTCTGGGAGGAGGGGGCTTCGTGGTATCCGAAGCAGAACATCCATATTCAGCCATAGTTTCATTCCACACAGCATTAACCCTGTGAACTCTCAAGCTTCCTCCTTCCGTTATATATTCAAGATGGACAGTATTTAGTATTTATTGGTTACATATCTGTAGGAGTGTGGGTCTATACATATGTTGTACATAGTATGTTTAGGTGTGTGTCATGTAGTATGTGTTTCACTTTGAGAGCGGGCAACTAAATTTCATTTTTTGATGTGTGCTGTTGTGCCCACAGTAAAAAATGACACTAAAGGTTATCTTTATCTTATAAAATATGATGCAACCTCTCTCCCCAACATTCACCTCTAAATGCAAAATTCTTCCAATGAAATGGAAAAGCATCATATTGCCATATTGTTCCTTCAGCATATGGAGTTGTTACTGCAAGATGCTGGGACGGCTGTGACCACAGATAGCTTGGGAAAAGATTCCAGATGAATCTATGTAAAATAATTCTTTTCTGTGTTTGCTGGACGTAATACTAAAAGGGTACCCATCTTTTTTTGGGGGGGGAGGAATGCAGCAGTGTGACCTCAGTCGACACTGTAACCGTCATAAATAGGAGTCAGTTGCCGAGCATCTGAATTTCGATCACGTGACCATGGGGATGCTGCCACGGTCGTAAGTGTGAAAAACGGCCATCCGTCACTTTTTTCAGTGCTGTTGTAACTTTGAATGGTCACTAAATGAACTTTTGTAAGTCGAGGACTACCTGTATTTCATTGAAGTCATCAAATTTGTAGCCTATTTTACCATCCTTACACTGTAGGTCATCCTCAATTTACAACCATTCGTTCAACAACGGTGCTGAAAAAAGTGACTTACAATGGTCCTCACACTTACGACTTTTGCAGTCTCCTGACAGTCACATGAACAAAATGGAAACTGGCAAACTGGCATGTATTTAAAATTGTGGCAGCTTCCCGCGGTCCCATGATCACCGTCTTTGACCTTCTCTGGAGGTTTCTCAATGGGAAAAGCTAGACTCAGTTAACAACTGTGTGGTTCAATTAATGACTGCAGTGATTTACCTTAATGACTGTGGCAAAAAGCCCTAAAATCGGACACAGCTCAGTTAACAGCCCAATTACTTAGCAGCAGAAGGCTGTAACTTGACGACTGCCTGCACCGTCTTATTATATGGGCCACGTAAAGTAAGGAATCCCTGTGGATTCTACTTCGCTGGCTGTTGCCGATTATAAGGGGGGGGGGTTCAGCCAGTGCTGTTTGAAGACATTTAAGATAAGACAAGACAAGGAAAGGAAAGGAAAGGAAAGGAAAGGTGGGGTGAGGCGAGATAAGGTAAGACAAGACAAGACAGGATAGGATGAGATAAGATAAGATAAGATGATAAGATAAGATGATAAGATAAGATAGGATAGGATAGGATGAGATAAGACAGGACAGGACAAGACAAGATAAGATGGGATGGGATGAGATGGGATGGGATGAGATAAGATAAGATAAGGAAAGGTGGGGTGAGGTGAGATAAGGTAAGATAAGACAAGACAGGATAGGATGAGATAAGATAAGATAGGATAGGATAGGATGAGATAAGACAGGACAAGACAAGATAAGACGGGATTGGATGAGACGGGATGGGATAGGATAAGATAAGATAAGGAAAGGTGGGGTGAGGCGAGATAAGGTAAGGTAAGATAAGACGACAGGATAGGATGAGATAGGATAGGATGTGATAAGACAGGACAAGACAAGATAAGACGGGATGGGATGAGACGGGATGGGATGGGATGAGATGATAAGATAAGATAAGATAAGGAAAGGTGGGGTGAGGCGAGATAAGGTAAGATAAGACAAGACAAGACAGGATAGGATGAGATAAGATAAGATAACCTTTATTGTCATTTTTTTACTGTGAGCACAACGGCACACATCAAAAATGAAACCGTTACCGTCCCACCAAAGTGGTGCCTATTTATCTACTCGCATTCGCACGCTTTCGAACCGCCGGGTGGGCAGGAGCTGAGGCAAGGAGCGGGAGCTCACCCCGTTGTGTGGCGCTCGGGTCTCAAACACGGACTGCCGGCTTCCCAGCCAACAAGCCCAGCGTCTTAACCCCTCAGCTACCGAGGCCGCCCCCGTGCGTGCTGTGAGACGGAAAATAAACACATTTTCGTAGCGTTAGTGCCACGTCCATCCTTTTCCGATGCTCCCGTTGGGTATCGTTCTCACAAGCGGAGTAGTTTTAATGTGTTAATTTGGGGACGTAGGCCTTGAAGGGCCTGAAGTTGTGTTTTTCGTTGTGAATGTGTTCTTCCTTTGGCACAACGATGGGGGAGGGGGGCGACCGACAAAAGCAGTAGCATTTGATGCGTTCGCAGCTATTTCCCGAATGTGAGGTTTTAGTGGTTTACTACCTTAAGATTCCAAAACAGAGTTTGTAAGATTCCTGAAACACAGTCGAGCGTTCGGCTCCTTCAAACTGGATGCTTCGTCTGCATTTGGGGGGGGGGGG
>NW_015391598.1:0-18041 GCF_001527695.2 Protobothrops mucrosquamatus | reverse complement strand
GGGGGGGGGGGGAAGGGGGAAGGAAGGGCTAAAAAAAAATGTATCCAAAGTTTCTTTCATTCCCCAAACTTTGACTTTATCTATTTATTTACTGGTAACATTTCAGAAATTGCTTTCTTTCCCTGGTATGAGGCTCATTTTGAAAATGCACGGGTAGGAAGCGCAGCTAAGAGCTCCCCGCTGCTCATTCCCCATCTTCAAGCACAGCCGTGGAGTCGGGTCCCTCTGGGTGTTGAGAAGGCCGTGTGTCACATGTGTGAACAGCACACATTGTTCTCCAGTAGGAGCTTTAATGGGATCTGGGCCTTCCTCCTCCTCCTCCTCCTCGCTTGGTGCTGCTTGGCTCGGCAATCCGGCTCCGTCAAGGAGTCTCTCGGTGGTGTCTCCACAATTGCAAAAACAAAAAACAAAAACCCCAACCTCCTCCCTCCCTCCCTCAGCCTGGCTTTTCCCACCGGACCCTCCATTTATCAGGAAACGAAAAGTAGTTACAGAATGCCTTCAGCTGCCAAACCTCACTGACGAAATCGGCTTTGCTTTCAGCTTCAGAAATTACAAGAGCGCGGATTGCCTGGCTTGGCTTGCGCTCTGAACTCCCCTCCTCACAGGAGCCCCGTTTGTGCAAAAAGAGAAAAAAGAGTGTGTTTGTGTGTATCGGGGCGATTATTCTGTTGGCGTTGCAAGGGGAGATGTTTCTTCCTTGAAAGTGGAATGGGGTCAGCAGAGACATGGTAGCAAACCTTTTAGCTGTTCTGAACCAGCAGGCTTCAGCTGCCAAAGCAAGTGGGCCTGTGAAACAAGTGGTCGTAGTAGTAGTAGTAGTAGTAGTAGTAGTAGTAGTAGTAGTAGTAGTAGTAGTAGTAATAATAATAATAATAATAATAATAATGATAATAATAATAATAATAATAATAATAATATAAAAAACCGGGTAACAGTGATACCCATTGCCATCGGGGCACTGGGAACTATGTCCAAAAACTTTGCAAAATATTTTTAAAAACTGCAGCTTCCTGCAATAACTCCAGCAGTGCTACAAAAAAACTGCACTACATGGAACACCTTACATTTTAAGGAGGTACCTGCTTGACACCTAGGATGCTGGCAGCAACCCGTACCAACTATCAGCGCCAGCCAATTTGAATGTTCAGTTGACTGAGGTTCACGTCTAATGAATAAAAGATAATAATAATAATAATAGAAGTAGTAGTAGTAGTAGTAGTAGTAGTTGGAAGGGATCTTGGAGGTCATCTAGTCCAGCCCCCTGCTCAGGCAGGAAAGCCTAGACCATTTCAGACCAATGGCTGTCCAGTCTCTTCTTAAAAACTTCCAGTGTTGGAGCATTCACAGCTTCTGGAGGCAGGTAGTTCCACTGGTTAATTGTTCTCACTGTCAGGAAGTTTCTCCTTAGTTCTAGTCGCTTCTCTCTTTGGTTAATTTCCAATGATGCTAGATCTAGATCAGGGGTCTTCAAACTTGGCCCTTTTATGACTTGTGGACTTCAGCTCCCAAAATTTCTCAGCCAGCGTGCCTGGCTGAGGAATTCTGGGAGTTGAAGTCCACAAGTCATAAAAGGGCCAAGTTTGAAGACTCCTGCCTTAACTAAACATACAGTCTAGATCAGGGGTCTTCAAACCTGGCCCTTTTATGACTTATAATAATAATAATAATAATAATAATAATAATAATAATAATAATAATAATAATAATAATAATAATAATAATAATAATAATAATAATAATAATAATAATAGTAAAGTTGGAAGGGACCTTGAAGGTCATCTAGTCCAACCCCCTGCTCAGGCAGGAAACCCTATACCATTTCGGACAAATGGCTGTCCAGTCTCTTCTTAAAAACTTCCAGTGTTGGAGCATTCACCGCTTCTGGAGGCAGGTGGTTCCACTGGTTAATTGTTCTCACTGTCAGGAAGTTTCTCCTTAGTTCTAGATTGCTTCTGGGGAATTCTGGGAGTTGAAGTCCACACATCTTCCAGTGGCCAAGGTTGGGAAACACCGTGCTAATATCTCCTAATAAAGGGCCCCAGCAGAACAACTACTAGTTGCTACATGATTGTGGGTTATGCATATTCAGTAATCATGGCTCTTTTCAACTCTGGGGTAGGCAGAGGAAATAAAACCAGGTTCAAATTATCTTACGCCCTTGGATTCCAAGTCTGCTAATTCTGTTTTACAAAGGGTGAAAGGTTGCAATTTTGGTACAATACATGCTCTAGCTAGCTAGAACCTTTGCTGAATCTTTGAAAGTACGGGCCTAGCTTGTCTGTAAGAAAACCCGTAGGTTTCTGCGTAAAGGCGAAAATTAAATCATTTTAAATTATAAACCGGTCTTTCTTTTACCAGTCACGAATAATTTAAAAAAAAAGCTTCCTAAAATAATAATGCAGGATGACCAGTTCTGGAAGCCATTTGCAATCGTGTGCGTTACAGCTCAGTTCGTTTGCTATCTTTCCTGAGTGTTAAGTACGTGCAAACAGTATTTGCTCATGAATGGCACATGTGTATAAATCACAGCTTTTCCTGGCAAGCCATGCGCAATTGGCAGCCCTATAGGTTTGGCACTCTTCGGAATGTACATATGTATGCAAGCATTTTTGTCCTTCAGAGTACACTTCCAAGGGGAAGAGAAAAAAGAGCAAACCACAGAGAGAGACACAAACATATATGATGCTTCCCTAGATACAATGAATCGCTGATTTCCACATCTGCAATCCATTCCATGATGTGTGTAGCCTTTGTTTCGGGATCAGTTAGGCAAGCAGTAAAAATATACTCCAAATGAAAAATAAAGGGCTGGGAAATGTTTTGGGACTTTACCATTTATTTGGCATTGAAACCTATGTGCCAGACAGCTCCAAACCTGAAATTTGCTTGCTCAAAGTCTGGCATGGAATACAGCCTCGCCAACGGGGAACGGTTTCAGTGGCTTATGCAGCCCATAAGGTGTAATGTTAACTAGTTTGGTTACTTTCCGAAGAAATCCAAACTCTGTGTCCAGCAAATCCGTAGCTGGCTGACCGGCCGTACTCAGCGAGTGGTCCTCAATGGAACCACATCTACATGGAGGGAAGTGTGTAGTGGGGTGCCCCAAGGCTCTGTTCTGGGCCCAGTGCTCTTCAACATCTTCATCAACGATCTGGACGAGGGGATAGATGGGGAACTCATCAAATTTGCAGACGACACCAAGCTGGCAGGAATAGCCAACACTCCAGAAGACAGGCTTAAGATACAGAAGGATCTGGACAGACTTGAACACTGGGCACTATCTAACAAAATGAAATTCAAGGGTGAAAAAAGGAAGGTTCTACATTTAGGCAAGAAAAACCAATTGCACAAGTACAGCATAGGTGGCACCTTGCTCAATAGTAGTAACTGTGAGAGGGACCTCGGAGTCCTAGTGGACAATCACCTAAATAGGAGCCAGCCGTGTGCTGCAGCTGCCAAAAAGGCCAACACAGTGCTAGGCTGCATGAACAGAGGGAGAGAATCAAGATCAGGTGAAGGGTTAATACCACTTTACAATGCCTTGGTAAGGCCACACTTGGAATACGGCATCCAGTTTTGGTCACCACGATGTAAAAAAGATGTTGAGACTTTAGAAAGAGTTCAGAGAAGAGCAACAAAGATGATTAGGGGACTGGAGGCTAAAGCATATAAGGAACGGCTGCTGGAATTGGGTATGTCTAGTTTAATGAAGAGAAGGACGAGGGGGGACAGGATAGCAGTGTTCCAATATCTCAGGGGTTGCCATAAAGAAGAGGCAGTCAAGCTATTCTCCAAAGCGCCTGAAGGCAGGACAAGAAGCAACGGGTGGAAACTGATCAAGGAGAGAAGCAATCTAGAACTAAGGAGAAACTTCCTGACAGTGAGAACAATTAACCGGTGGAACAACCTGCCTCCAGAAGCTGTGAATGCTCCAACACTGCAGGTTTTTAAGAAGAGACTGGACAGCCATTTGTCCGAAATGGTATAGGGTTTCCTGCCTGAGCAGGGGGTTGGACTAGATGACCTTCAAGGTCCCTTCCAACTTTACTATTATTATTATTAAATATGAAGTTAACGTACTGAACTTAATACGCTGGCTTCTCTCTTGGAAACGGCCTTCAAGATCATCACCGATGGAAGTGGAGATAGATGGTAACGGAAGACAGGGCTCCCCCTGTACTAGCCCCTTATTAGGACTCTTAAATCTGGTAGGCTTTTTATCTTTTAAGACAGACACACAAATGCATCTGTCGTTCTGTTAATTCATCAAACTACTGGAGTTCACCCCATTTCCCTATTAAATATATATTCCCTGAGAAAGAAAGCGTATCTTTTTTTTCTTCCAAGGTATGGCTGCATTTGTATGCAGCGATAAATCATATTTCCTTAGAATTGCGGATTATGCTAGTCAAGAACAATTATAATGTTAGGATATTACATCATCATCATCATAATAATAACAATAATAATACAGTTGGAAGGGACCTTGGAGGTCATCTAATCCAACCCACTGCTCAGGCAGGAAAGCCTATCCAGGGGTGGGCAACCTTGGCTCTTTTATGACTTGCGGACTTCAACTCCCAGAATTCCTGAGCCAGCCGTGCTGAGGGGGAAAGGGAGATGTTTCCAAGCTGAGCCATGCTGGCTCAGGAATTCTGGGAGTTGAAGTCCACAAGCCATGAGGGGGGCATAGTTCTCCCATGCTGGCTCAGGAATTCTGGGAGTTGAAGTCCACCAGTCATAAAAGGGCCAAGTTTGAAGACCCCTGGTTTAAATATTTTTTCCTCACGGTCACGTGATCAAAATTCAGGCATTTGGGCAGGGGTAGGCCCACCTTGGCCCTTTTATGACTGGTGGACTTCAACTCCCAGAATTCCTGAGCCAGCCGTGCTGAGGGGAAAGGGAGAGGTTTCCAAGCTGAGGCATGCTGGCTCAGGAATTCTGGGAGTTGAAGTCCACCAGTCACAAAAGAGCCAAGGTGGCCTACTCCTGGGCTAGCCTGATGTCTTTGTCCACAATTTATTATTACGTGTGAATCAAAAGCTATCTTATTCATCTATTAACTCTGATGAGTGAGAAGCTTTGGTTTATTCTTAAGAAGAGCCCATTAGGAGTTCTCGAGTTACTTACGAGTTTTATTGAGCTACTCCTGCCACTAGGAAGAATTCAACATATTTTACTCTTTCCCAACTAACCCAGGATTTGATTTACCCTGGGTTCATAATGCATACTTTTAAAAAAACAATAAACCAGGACGTCCTCCTAGCATCTAGTGCAGTGACTAAAATGTAGAATTGGGTAGAGAAACCCAGATTTCAAAGCCACCTTCGGGTGTGGAAACTTAAATTAGTCGCACTCTCAGTCTAGCCTAAATTATATGTAATGAGGATGAATGAAAGAGGGATGAGAAAGAACCATGGGCGAAACAACAGAGTTTCAGTCAATGAGACACGGCTTCATCACTTTTATTTTAATCCACCCAGCATAAATCCAAAAATGATGACATTTCAAAGCCATCAGTACAAACGTATAATCTTGTGCCCCGTCTTGTGGTTTTTCAAAAGGCAACTGGACTTTCTTTGTTTTTCCTTGAAGATGTTTTGCTTCTAATGCAAGAAGCTTCTTCAGTTCTGAAGGTGGAGGATGGAAGGATTTATACTCTTTCTGAGTTGTTGAGGCCACTGGGAGGTTTATCTGTGCCCTCAGGGTCACCTGAATAGTGCAAATGGGTGTGGAGCCTTCTTGGAACTGCTGAAAGGACTGTGTTGTGAAGTCCAGTTGCCTTTTGAAAAAGCACCTTTGGGGCAACCATGAGCAGGATGACTGAGAATCTCCACAGACACCTGAGTTCCAGGTTAGTGGCTTAATAGAATAGAATAGAATAGAATAGAATAGAATAGAATAGAATAGAATAGAAGAACATAACAGAGTAGAGTAGAGTAGAGTAGAATAATAGAATAGAATAGAATAGAATAGAATAGAATAGAATAGAATAGAATAGAATAGAATATATGGAATGAAAGAACAGAATAGAATAGAATAGAATAGAATAGAATAGAATAGAAAAAAAAAGAATAGGATAGAATAGAATAGAATAGAAGAACATAACAGAGTAGAGTAGAGTAGAATAATAGAATAGAATAGAATAGAATAGAATAGAATAGAATAGAGAATAGAATAGAATAGAATAGAATAGAATAGAATAGAATAGAATAGAATAGAATAGAATATATGGAATGAAAGAACAGAATAGAATAGAATAGAATAGAATAGAATAGAATAGAGAATAGAATAGAATAGAGAATAGAATAGAATAGAAAAGAATAGAGAATAGAATAGAATAGAATAGAATAGAATAGAATATATGGAATGAAAGAACAGAATAGAATAGAATAGAATAGAATAGAGAATAGAATAGAATAGAACAGAGTAGAGTAGAGTAGAGTAGAGTAGAATAGAATAGAATAGAATAGAATAGAATAGAATAGAACAGAACAGAATAGAATAGAATAGAATAGAATAGAGAATAGAATAGAATAGAATAGAGAATAGAATAGAATAGAATAGAATAGAATAGAATAGAATATATGGAATGAAAGAATAGAACAGAGTAGAGTAGAATAGAATAGAATAGAATAGAATAGAATAGAATAGAATAGAATATATGGAATGAAAGAACAGAATAGAATAGAATAGAATAGAATAGAATAGAGAATAGAATAGAATAGAATAGAATAGAATATATGGAATGAAAGAATAGAACAGAGTAGAGTAGAATGGAATAGAATAGAATAGAATAGAATAGAATAGAATAGAATAGAATAGAAATGGAAGGGACCTTGGAGGTCTTCTAGTCCAGTCCCCTGCTCGAGCAGGAGAACCTATACCATCTCAGATTAGTGACTGTCTAGCCCAGACATGTCAAACTCGTGATGTCACATTGCACGACGTATTGGAGCTTTTTCCCCATTGCTGGCAATGGGGTGGGCACGGTTTCATCATGATGCGTCTGGCCCGCAGGCCAGCAGTTTGACACCCCTGGTCTCTAGCCTCTTCTTAAAAGCCTCCAGTGATGGAACGCCCACACTTTCTGGTGGCAAGCTGTTCCACTGGTTAATTGTCCTCACTGTCAGGAAGTTTCTCCTTAATTCCAGGTTGCTTCTCTCCTTGTTCAGTTTCCAACCATTGTTTCTCGTCCTGCCCTTTGGTGAATAACGTGACCCCTCTTCTTTGTGGCAGTCCCTCAAATACTGGAACACTGCTATTATGTCTCCCCCCCCCCCCCATCTTAGTTGCTCTTCTCTGGATTTTTTCTAAATTCTCAACATCTTTTTTGTGATATGGTGACCAAAATTGACTGCAGTATTCCAGGTGTGGTCTTACGGTACTAATACTTTGCGTGATCTTGATTCTATGCCTCTGTTTATACAACCCAGGATTGTGTTATCTTTTTTGGTTGCTACGGCACACTAATGGCTGATAGTCAAGTGATTGTCCACTAGGTCTCCAAGGTCCCTCTCACAGTTGCTGTTTTTGAGCCAGGTCTCGCCCAGTCTGTACTTGTACTTTGGATTTTTACTCCCTAAACTTTGCTTTTCTCCACATTGAAACTCATTTTGTTGAATAGGGCCCATTATTCAAGTTTGTCTAGTTCTTTTTGGATCCTGAGTTTGTCATCTGGGGTGTTGGCTGCTCCTGCCAGTTTGGTGTCATCTGCGAATTTGATGAGTTCCCCTTCAATTCCCTCATCTAAGTCATTGACGAAGATGTTGAAGAGTCCTGGGCCTAAGACGGAGACTTGTGGTACCCCACTGCTTACTCCTCTCCATGTGTATGTGGTGCCGTTGAGGACTACTCGTTGAGTACGGTTTGCCAGCCAGCTACAGATCCATCTGGTGGTGATGTTGTCTATTCTGCCTCTTTCTTGCTTACCAAGAAGTAGATTGTGGTCTACTTTATCAAATGCCTTACTGAAATCAAAGTATACTATGTCCACTGCGTTTCGCTGGTCTACTAGTTTGGTCACTTTCTTTTTTTCTTTTTTGGTCACTTAGTTTCGAAATAAACGTGCAGTGACTGTTGGTCTTTTGTAAAACAATTGGAATTTTGATCCTCTTTACAGCCCTCATTTGTTGCGTCCTCTCAACTATTTTTAACTTATTACACACTCTTCTTGTCGATGTTTGGTCTAGTAGTGGATAAAAGCAGCTGACTAGAAACCGGGAGACCACGAGTTCAAATTCTGCCTTAGCTGTGAAAGCCAGTTGGGTAACCTTAACAAAATGACAGAATTAGAAGGGACCTTGGAGGTCTTCTAGTCCACACACACACACACACCCCCGCTCGAGCAGGAGAACCTATACCAGGGGTAGGCAACCTTGGCTCATTTATGACTGGTGGACTTCAACTCCCAGAATTCCTGAGCCAGCATGGCTCAGCTTGGAAACCTCTCCCTGTCCCCTCAGCATGGTTGGCTCAGGAATTCTGGGAGTTGAAGTCCACCAGTCATAAAAGGGCCACGTTTGAAGACCCCTACTCTAGGCCTAGAGTCTAGACCAGGGGTGGGGAACCTTGGCTCTTTTATGACTCCTGGACTTCAACTCCCAGAATTCCTGAGCCAGCCTGGCTCAGCTTGGAAACCTCTCCCTTTCCCCTCAGCATGGCTGGCTCAGGAATTCTGGGAGTTGAAGTCCACGAGTCATAAAGGGGCCATAGTTTCCCCCATGCTGGCTGAGGAATTCTGGGAGTTGAAGTCCACCAGTCCTAAAAGAGCCAAGGTTGCCTACCCCTGGACTAGGCCTAGGCCGCTTTATGACTCGTGGACTTCAACTCCCAGAATTCCTGAGCCAGCATGGCTCAGCTTGGAAACCTCTCCATTTTCCCTCAGCATGGCTGGCTCAGGAATTCTGGGAGTTGAAGTCCACCAGTCATAAAAGAGCCAAGGTTGCCTGCCCCTGATCTAGGCCTAGGGTAGGGGTCTTCAAACTTAGCCCTTTTATGACTGGTGGACTTCAACTCCCAGAATTCCTGAGCCAGCAAGGCCCAGCTTGGACACCTCTCCCTTTCCCCTCAGCATGGCTGGCTCAGGAATTCTGGGAGTTGAAGTCCACCAGTCATAAAAGAGCCAAGGGGGCCTACCCCTGGCCCTAGACCATTTCAGACACTTAGGCCAGTCAACCCACCTCACCGGGTTGTTGTTGGGGGTGGAAGAGGAGGAGGAAGGACTATTAGGTACGTTTGCCACCTTGAGCTATTTGTAAAAACAATAAAGGCAGGCACTCCAAATACACAAATAAAATGTTCCTTTCTGTTTTGTCTGCCTGCTGGTCCGGGCACCGCTAACCGTTCATCATTTTAAATAGATTGTCAGCCGCCCTGAGTCCTACGGGAGAAGGGCGGGATATAAATTCAAATATAAATAAATAAATAAAAATAAAACTCTTTATTTCATCATTTTTGTAAGGCGAGCTGGCATTAATACCCATGTTTGTCTTCTCTCAAAGAGCCTTATTTAGCTTTCTGTTCCTGAAACCCGGCTATTTGACAGTCAGTCACGCTGAAGTTTTGGCCTGTTTATTTGGAATGACTCAGTGGCCGGCCCTGCCTGTCGCGTAGCCCAGCCTCTCTGTCCGTGCACTTGGGTTCATCTCCCTAACATTTGCTTTTTTCCTCTGTGACCCAGTGCAGAGGTTTTGGCCGTCTCCCTTGCCGCTTCCTGGGATTTACAGAGGTCTCTCGGGACCGGTCCCTGTCTGGTGCCAACGATTGGCCTTGCTCGGTCTAGACCAGGGGTTCTCAACCTTGGCAACTTTAAGACTTGTGGACTTCAACTCCCAGAATTCCTCAGCCAGCTTTGCTGGCTGAGGAATTCTGGGAATTGAAGTCCACAAGTCTTAAAGTTGCCAAGGTTGAGAACCCGTGGGCTAGACCCCACCGGGATAAAAGCAGCTAAAATGAAGGCCAAACCGACGAGTCTGTCTTTCCAGGTAATCATTCATCACGGACCTCGTGGTGGAAAATGTCCCAAAAATCTTGTTTTTCAAGGCTCTCCTGGCTGTTAAAAGCACATTTGCATTCTTTTCTTCCCCGTTCTTGAAGACAAAATAATCCAGGGAGATGAGACATTTCCCAAGAAAGTGCGTAGAGGTCATATCGTCTCGATCCAGCCCCATTATCTCTTTACTTCCTCAGGCCAGAAAAATGCAAGGGGCCACATTTTTTTGCTACAAATGAGGTAGTTATTGCTAAATGGAGACCCTTTCGTAATTATTACTAATTTCTAGGAAGGACTAGTAATAGTAACAGATGGAAGATGATTAAAGAGAGATCCGGCCTAAAACTAAGGAGAAATTTCCTGACAGTGACAACAATTAATTAGTGGAACAGCTTAACACCAGAAGTTGTGGGTCCTCCATCACTGGAGGTTTTTAAGAAGAGATTGAACAGCCATTTGTCCTGAATAGCATAGGGTCTCCTGCTTGAGGAGGGGGTTGGACTAGAAGACCTCCAAGGTCCCTTCCAACTCTGTTATTCTGCATTCTATAATTGTTTAACTTAACTGGACAGCCATTTGTCTGAAATGGTCTAGGGTTTCCTGCCTGAGTAGGGTTGGACTAGATGACCTCCAAGGTCCCTTCCAACGTCGTCGTCGTCGTCATCATCATCATCATCATCATCATCATCATCATCATCATCATCATCATTATTATTATTATTATTATTATTATTATTATTATTATTATTATTATTGATCATTGCACAGTCAGCCAGATGTTCAGACTGGATTTGGCCTTTTTGTCTACCTATCAAGTCCTTACCAAGGACCTGGGATAGGCAGATGTGGATGTTTGACAGTATTACAGATCTCGTCGCAGGATGGAAGCAGTTCCTAGTAAGGCCGCCTTTTGCAATTGACTAATAGCGAATTTGTCAATGCCGATGATGGTGTCCAAGTGGGGCTCCAGTTGTTTTGGGATTGCACCCAAGGCGCCTATGACTATTGGTACTACCCTTGCTTGCTTTTGCCACAGTCTTTCTGTTTCTATTTGTAGGTCCTCGTATTTTGTTATCTTCTCCAGTTCTTTCTCGTCTCTTCTGCCATCTCCAGGCACTGCGACGTCCACTATCCAGACTTTTTTTTTGTCTTTCTTATCGACAATGGTTAAGTCCGGGGTGTTATGTGGCAGGTCCTTGTCTGTTTGAATTCTGAAGTCCCAGAGCAGTTTAACTTTATCATTTTCTATGACTTTCTCTATTTTATGATCTCACCAGTTCTTGCTTGATATTTCTTGCAGATCTTCCAATGCACCATTATTATTATTATTATTATTATTATTATTATTATTATTATTATTATTATTATTATTATTATTATTATTAACTATCCCGAATATGTTCACATAAGGATCCTACAAGGCAGTATGGGAATATTCTCATTTTCAATATAGCCAGTATTACAAGTCGTTATATACAAGCAACTTGGCCAAATCCAGATGGTGAGTTGTTTCCTGTTGTCTCAGCCTGGCATTCCTACATTAATCAGGCCGTGCAATTCATATGTAACTGAGAGGGTATTTTAAAGATAAATTTCAAGTTTCCTTCCCTATCACAGTTACCTGCGTTTTCTAAATTTGTCGTTAAGAGCCCTGGTGGCCCAGTGGTGGGAATGCAGTATTGTAGGTTAACTCTGCCCACAGCCATGAGTTCGATCCTGACCGGCTTCACGGTTGACTCAGCCTTCCGTCCTTCCGAGGTCGGTAAAATGAGGACCCAGATTGTTGGGGGCAAATAGGCTGACTCTGTAAACCGCTTAGAGAGGGCTGCAAAGCACTGCGAAGTGGGATATAAGTCTAAGGCAGTGGTTCTCAACCTGTGGGTCGGGACCCCATTTGGGGTCGATCGACCATTTCATTGGGGTCACCAAGCAAGGCTGTCCGCCATTTTTTTTGTCTGCCATTTTTCCCCCTTTTCCGGCGGGTGCCTTACCTCCCTTGGGCTGGGGGTCGACCACCAGCCGGACGAGGCAGAGACGGCGAACGGTCGATGCGGAGCCGGCCGCGTCCCCCGCCTTGGTGCGTACGCGCCGCGAGGGCCCGTCCCTTTCAGGAGCTGAATGCTGGCCAACCCATCAGGAACTGAATGCTGGCCAAATCAGCTCGACTTACGACCGGTTTAGTCCTCGACTTACGACCGGTTGGGGTTGCGGCATTAAAAAGGTTGAGAACCACTGTTCTAGGTTTTAAAAGTATGCAACCAAAAGTTTGAACAACTTTATTGCTTAGAAGTAGCCAGGAAGCAGATATTCTCTCTTCCACCATTCCTAGCAGTTTTTATATTATTACAGGATATTTAGGTCATTTGACATATTTAGCATTGATTCGTTGAGCAATTTTTATTCTTGTTTTTCTATAAAAAAAAAAAAGAAGAAGAAAAACAATTTCAAGTATTCCTAAGTTCCTGGCTCAATCTTATATAATGACAGAAACATCACGGGGCCGATATTTTCACCCTGCAGGAGAACATGCAACAATTCTGAGTACATAAACTACTCTGTACATTATTTTTTTAAAAAAAGGCTCAACCTATTGCAATTTTGGAAAAGTTGATTCTCCGAGGCTGGACTTATTAAGAACCTTGCTTCTTCATTGATTCAAAGAAAATGATGGGAGTAAAGCAATAATAGCAGCATTGCATTATAAGTGGAATGAAAGGTAAATGTACAGCAGGAGAAATTGTAGGAGGGCATTTAGTATTGTCTAGACTTGGAGAATGACATTCCCATTGCAAAATTGTTAGAGATAACCGCACGCAGTATGGGCTTTGTGTAAATGATAACTCAAATCCATAATTTTCTTAAGAGTTCTGCCTCGGTTCCCTGTCGTCTGATATTTCTAACTATATTTCTCTTAAGGTACAAGAATCAGAAAATTGTATTGATTCGATAGCATGTGGGAACTTCTCCAAAACTTAGGCTCAATTAGGTTGATTATGTCTAGATCAGGGGTAGTCAACCTTGGCTCTTTTATGACTCGTGGACTTCAACTCCCAGAATTCCTGAGCCAGCTCAGCTGGCTCAGGAATTCTGGGAGTTGAAGTCCACGAGTCATAAAAGAGCCAAGGTTGACTACCCCTGGTCTAGATTCTGGTTGCTATTACACCCCACTCCTTGCCCTACTCCAATTACTCAGTATGTCCACTCCATCAAAATGTGTTCATGGTTCTCCAGATTTTGGAGCGGAACGCCCTGTCTTTATTTCTTTATTTTTAATTTTCCCAAACCCAATTCAATCAGCACACCTCACAAGATCCCAGGACCCCCCGGATCCTCCTTCCAAAACGTTGCCCAATCTAACTCATATGTTTGATTAGTAAAAGGGCAATATCTACATTTATCAGCGATTGAAAACCCCTTATGCGTTTTTTGCATAAAACTGAAAAAAATACCCAAATAAGGTAAAAAAAAAACAAACAGATCTCGTCTTTGCAGGCCTTTAATTACATACATATACAATTAATGCCTTTGAAAAAAAGGGGGGGGGGAAGAGGCATCTTCATTCCACAGGTGACAGTACAGTATTTAAAAAAAACCAGTTTCCTGTCTGAGCCATGTAATCCAGAGACCCCCCAACCTTTGGGGCACCAGGGATCACCGGTTCCGTGGGGAGAGGGTTTTCCATGGACCGGAGAGTGTGTGGTTTTGTGTGTTGCCTGCATCCCGTGGATGGGCTTTTGCTTGTTTGTGTGGATCGGTTGCTGGCATGCCGCGGCCTGGTACCGGTCCACAAACTGGGGATTGGGGACCCCTGATGTAATCCATAGATGGGGTTATCCAATCTTGGTAACTTTAAGACTTGTGGACTTCAACTCCCAGAATTCCTCAGCCAGCCATGTCTTAAAGTCGTCTGGCTGGGGAATTCTGGGAGTTGAAGTCCACCAGTCTTAACGTTGCGAAGGTTGGGGACCCCTGGTTGTAGATCCTGGTTAAAACCCCTTGACTAGCACAAAACTCTTCATCCTCTTACGTATATAGCTTAACAAAGGTGGGTTGGTGATGTTTTTGAGCATGAAGTAACTCAAGAAACTAAGTCAGCTTAAGCTTTGGAACAAGAGATCGACATATTTGAGTAGCTTTTAGTTCTCTTAAAATCCAAGATTCTAGATTAACCAGTGGAATGACCTGCCTCCAGAAGCGGTGAATGCTCCAACACTGGAAGGTTTTAAGAAGAGACTGGACAGCCATTTGTCCGAAATGGTGTAGGGTTTCCTGCCTGAGCAGGGGGTTGGACTAGATGGCCTCCAAGGTCCCTTCCAACTTTATTATTATTATTAATGAAGAGAAGGACGAGGGGGGACATGATAGCAGTGTTCCAGTATCTCAGGGGCTGCCCCAAAGAAGAGGGAGTCAAGCCATTCTCCAAGGCGCCTGAAGGCAGGACAAGAAGCAACGGGTGGAAACTCATCAAGGAGAGAAGCAACCTAGAACTAAGGAGAAACTTCCTGACAGTTAGAACAGTTAACCAGTGGAACTACCTGCCTCCAGAAGCGGTGAATGCTCCAACACTGGAAGTTTTGAAGAAGAGACTGGACAGCCATTTGGCTGAAATGCTATAGGGTTTCCTGCCTGAGTAGGGGGTTGAACTAGATGACCTCCAAGGTCCCTTCCAACTTTGTTGTTGTTGAGGGGGTTGGACTAGAAGACCCCCAAGGTCCCTTCCAACTTTGTTGTTGTTGTTGTTATTATTATTATTATTATTATTATTTCTGCTTAAGAGATGCTGAAGCTGTTGGGGAAAAGCAGCAGCTAACCTGTTTCCGGAGAAGAGAGAAGCCGGGAGGGGTTTTGTCCCCTTCTGCCTGCCCTCAACTGCGTCGCAGCCTTGAGTTACTCAGTTGCGTCATCTGGGATTTCTGAAGGCTGCAGTGTCCCAATCTGTCAGTTGATTAAAAAGGCAAATTCCGATTCTTCAGGGAACAGGTTTTGAGAACAATTTTATTAATTTTTAACGGAGGCCCTTACGAAAACTGGAGACCTTGGTCATGAACTTTAAAGGAGCAAAATGCCCTCCCTCTCGTGATCGATCCCTCCGAAGCCGTATTTGCCGTGACCCTCACGGATGCATCGTCTGAAAACAAACAACGGGGCCTTTTCTGTATCCTAACCGTTGTACGCAGGCAGCCCTTCACCTGCAATAGTTCGTTTAGTGACCGTTCAAAATTACAACACCACTGAAAAATGTGACTTACGACCATTTTTCATAGTTTGAAACCTTTGCAGCATCCCCCTAGGACCCTGGGATCAAAATTTGGATGCTTGGCAACTGGCTCACATTTACGACGGTCACAGAGTCCCTGGGGGTCACGTGATCCCCTTTTTACGACCTTCAGACAAGCAGAGACCAATGGGGGAGGCCAGATTCACTTGCTAAGTTAGCAACTTATCAACTGCAGTGATTTAACAACTGTGACTTTGCTTGTCAGAGGGCCGCCAAGGGGGATCCCGTGACCCCAGGGCAGTCACTGCAGCCGTCACAAACATGGCGTCCGAATTTGGATCACGTGACCGCGGGGATGCTGCAGCGGTCGTGTGTGAAAAATGGTCCTATGTCCCTTCTCTCAGTGCCGCTGCAACTTCGGACAGTCACTAAAATGGATGAAAGTCGAGGACAACCTGTATAAAAAGCATTGTGGACCACGGGCCTCCCTGGACGGACTTAGAAACGCAGACGCCCACTAAAGAAACGAGTATCGTGGAATAGAATAGATTAGAATATAGAAGAGAAGAGAAGAGAAGAGAAGAGAAGAGAAGAGAAGAGAATATAGAATATAGAATATAGAATATAGAATGTGGAGTGGAATGGAATGGAATGGAATGGAATAGAACAGAATAGAAAGGAATAGAATAGAATAGAATATAGAATATAGAATATGGGATATGGAGTGGAATGGAATGGAATGGAATAGAAATAGAAAATATGGAATGGAATGGAATAGAAATAGAAATAGCAATAGAAAATATGGAATAGAATAGAATAGAATAGAATAGAATAGAATAGAATAGAATAGAACAGAATAGAATAGAATAGGAAATGGAGTAGAATAGAATAGAATAGAATAGAATAGAATAGAATAGAATAGAATTGGAAATGGAAATGGAAATGGAAATGGAAATGGAAATGGAAATAATGGAAATGGAAATAGAAATAGAAAATATGGAATGGAATAGAATAGAATAGAATAGAATAGAATTGGAAATAGAAATAGAAATAGAAATAGAAATAGAAATAGAAAATATGGAATGGAATAGAATAGAAATAGAAAATATGGAATGGAATGGAATAGAATATGGAATGGAATGGGATGGAGCTGGAAGGGACCTTGGAGTTCTTCTAGTCCAGCCCCCCCGCTTAAGCAGGAGAACCTACACCCAGAGGCGTAGCGTGGAGGGTGCAGGGGGGGCCGGCCGCACCGGGCGCAACATCTGGGGGGGCGCACTCGCACTCGCAGCTCTCTGCCCCTGCCTGGCTCACTCACTCACTCTGCAGTGCTGGCTGTGCGAATCCGAGCCGAGCCGCCGGGTCGCCGACGCCGCCCACTGTGGAGGGGGGGTGCCTTGCCCCGGGTGCTGACAACCCACGCTACGCCACTGCCTACACCATCTCAGACAGGTGATTGTCTAGTCTCTTCTT
This sequence comes from Protobothrops mucrosquamatus, assembly GCF_001527695.2. NCBI lineage: Eukaryota > Metazoa > Chordata > Lepidosauria > Squamata > Viperidae > Protobothrops > Protobothrops mucrosquamatus. Next base: position 1,353 of record NW_015391598.1, on the reverse strand, counting down.
TAAAATCTCCAGGATGGAGCACCCACGATTTCTGGTGGCCAGCTGTTCCACTGGTTAATTGTCCTCCCTGTCAGGAAATTTCTCCTTAATTCCAGGTTGCTTCTCTCTTTGGTCAGTTTCCAGCCATTGTTTCTCATTCTTCGCTCTGGTGCTTTGGAGAATAATTTGACCCCCTCCTCTTCTTTGTGGCAGCCCCTCAAATACTGGAACGCTGCTATCATGTCTCCCCTAGTTCTTCTTTATGTATGTAAGACCACAGTCATGAGTAAAAATATATCCTTTTAATTTAAGCAAGACGGGGTGGTTGTTTTTGTTTAACCTATCACATCTGTTCAGCCATATAAAATATATGGCGTTTTCTTGGAAGTCCGCATTTTTCGAGAGGGAGGGAGGGACGGCTTGTTCTGCGACCGCCCTGGACGGAGGCTCAAAGCAGGGGTCAGGCGGCAGATGCATCTGGGGATTGCCTGGACGTTACAAACTCTGGGGATGGCTCCCGCTTTCTGCACGGCGCCTGGGCTGTCGCATCTCCAGATCTGATTTCCAAATAGGCTGCAAATGAAAGTTTAGCCGATCCTTTTCTGAAGAAAACTGGCCTGGCAGAGATAAACTGTCACTTTCCCAAAGCTAGGAAAAAAGAGAAATAATGAAGCTCTGCAGAGTTCATCATTACTTCAGCCTCGCTGGCATTCCGTTCCCTGCCGGCTTGGTCGTGCCGGGTCCACTTTCGTGGCCAGACGCTGAGTCACCAAGGAGGCCGGGAGACTCCAGAGTCGGTTCTGCAGAAATTCAGGAGGAGACGCTTTGTCCTCGGGGCCCTCCACTCATTGACACACCTCCGGTATCTTTCCTGAGAACCTCAAAATCCAGGCTTTTCCAACTGGGGTGGGCAGTTGGCCCCGAGAATAGTCCCCAACTATTAACGGCCACAGTGGAGCTCAAAATGTCTGTTGCTAAGCGAGACAGTTGTTAAATGAGTTTTGTCCCATTTTACGACCCACGATTGTTCAGTGAATCACTGCCGTTGTTAAGATAGTCACAGGTTGTTAAGTGAATCCGGCTTCCCCCACTGACTTGGCTTGTCAGAAAGTCGCAAAAGGGGCTCACGTGACCCCAGGACGCTGCGACCGTCATAAATACGAATCAGTTGCTACATGTCTGAATTTTTCATCACATGACCACGGGGATGATGCAGTGGTCATAAGTTTGAAAATGGTCACTTGTCTGAGATGGTATAGGTCAGGGGTAGGCAACCTGGGCTCTTTTATGACTGGTGGACTTCAACTCCCAGAATTCCTGAGCCAGCCATGCTGAGGGGAAAGGGAGAGTTTCCAAGCTGAGCCATGCTAGCTC
>NW_015391597.1:24352-25375 GCF_001527695.2 Protobothrops mucrosquamatus | reverse complement strand
CAGCTGGCTTTGTGGGCCACCGGATGGTTGCTGGTAAAGTGTAGTATCCTATCCGTGTGGGTTGGCTTACGGTATACCTCCGTACTCAGGGTCCCATCTGGCCGGCGACGTACCAGCACGTCCAAAAATGCCAGCGCCCCCTGGTTCTCCTCCTCCTCCGTAAACTGAATGTCTGGGTATACCGAGTTGAGTACCTCCATCACGCACGCAGGCAGGGGAGGCAGGAGAAAGTTAACTACCGGTGTGAGGACTATAATTAAGGCACAACCCAATCGCCTGGGACCGGTGACGAGGTCCAGGAGCCGGGTGCAGATGATGGATGGCGTATAAAAGAGACTCTCTCATGGACTGGCACGTAACCCTGACGAAGTCGGAAGGAGTCCGACGAAAGCTTGGTGTAGTTTTGTTTTATGTTTTATGTTATTAAACTTTGTATAGTTTGATATACTCCTGGTGTTCACAATTACTTTAAAAATGTGATCCCCGGGTATATCCATGTTCAAAGTCAGTCAATAGACGTGAGTACCAGGGAATAAATAATTTAATAATAATAATTTAAAGATAAAAGTTCTTAAGAATATTAAAAACCTTTAAAATACATAGAAATCAATAAAAGTGCCTAGCTTTCGTCGGCATCCGCTGACATCTTCAGGGCTTAGAATACTGGTCAATGGGAAAGTCCCTTTATAGGTTTAATTAGGGCGTGTGCACGACTCTTCGATCTCGTCACTGGGCCGGTTATACTAGAATGTACTCCAGGCACCGAGTTCTTATTGGGAGTTGTCCTTCCCACATGATCCGTATCAGTGTAAGTAATAGCAGGAGATATCCTTTCTTGGAGGTTTAGCGCGGGTAAAGCCTCTACTCCCCTTCTTTTTTGTGTAATCATGTCTTCCAATTTCCTCTCTTGTCTATTAGCCTTGTTTTCTTTTCTGCTCCCTCTAGGCTGTTCTAATACACAGCGCTGTTGTCTCCCCTCCCCTTCACACCTCTCCTCTCTATGTTTATTGCCGTTTGTTAAGG
>NW_015391597.1:20413-22913 GCF_001527695.2 Protobothrops mucrosquamatus | reverse complement strand
AGCTCCCCCTTACCCGGTCGCCGTAAGATCGGCTTAGTTGCACAAATTGGTCTTAGAGATCTCAATGTTCTTTTATCGTAAGGCTGCTGTGCGTGCTCATCTCGCTGTGCATGGTCGCTTGGTGTGCTTTCAGGTGGTGACTTCCTCCATCTTCTCTCTTTGCAGCACAAGACATCCTGTGGAGCAGGGGGACTCCAGAGTGCTCCCAAAGTCATTCTGCCAATATCGCCCAGGAAAAAACAGAAGCAGCAGAGTCTTAGAAGATGGAACTCGTGGGCTGGAGATTTGAAGGTGTCTTTACAGACCCTGGCTGAAGCAGGAGAAACAGAGTCTGGAGCAAAGATGATCAAAGAGCCTGTGGGGAGCCCACGATCCCTCTTTCAGTGCCGTGGAGTCTCAGAAGGTGCAGTGTTTGTATTATTATTATTATTATTATTATTATTATTATTATTATTATTATTATTATTATTATTATTATTATTATTATTATTATTATTATTATTATTATTAGTTTATTTATTTATTTATTTATTTATTTATTTATTTATTTATTTATTTATTTATTTATTTATTTATTTATTAAATTTATATACTGCCCTATCTCCCTTACGGGACTCAGGGCGGTGAACAGGCGATAATAAAAACCACGATAAATATACACGATAAATATGTTTAAAAACCTGTTGCCCATCAATACTGACATGGTGTTCTGGATCATAGATCCATGTAACCTTGTGTAACTCTATGTTTACCATAAGTCTATGTATCTTGTATAACTCTATGTATACCTATGTAACAGGTCAAGGGGAAGGAGCAAGGGTCAGGGGGCGGAGCTTCAAAGGCATCCCTGGACGCTAGCCTGAGAGCAGCCCTTTTGTTCTCTGACCACCGCATGCAGCCACACGGCTGCAGACTTCCCAATTACCCCACCATGTGACGCTTGGGAGAACCAGGAAAATCTAATATCAATTTACCTGTGGAACAACCAGATTGCCAACATCATATTCCTGGAAGTACTTTCTCAAACTGTAAGTTTGCCTAAGATCCCCAGAATAAAGCAATAAACCTGTGTGTTCTTCTGAGTTATCTATCTGTTAAAGACTGGGAATAGAAGCATGTTTTCCTGTCTAGAAACAGAATACATGGCCAACTTCCCTTTTCCTTCCTGGCCTTTGTCAGAGAATTTAACAAAGGTACTAATTAGGCTATTGTCAGATTAAGAAAAATGCAGTTCATGACAATTTGGATTTGGGTTTGGCTAGCCTAGAGAAAAGAAGGACTAGGAGTGACATGATAGCAGTATTCCAGTATTTGAGGGGCTGCCACAAAGAAGAAGGGGTCAACGTATTCTCCAAAGCACCTGAAGGTAGGGCAAAAGCAATGGATGGAAACTGACCAAAGAGAGAAGCAACCTAGAATTAAGGAGAAATTTCCTACCAGTAACAGTGAGGACAATTAACCAGTGGACTAGCTTGCTTTCAGAGGTTGTGGGTGCTCCATCACTGGAGGTTTGCAAGACAAGACTGGACAGCCACTTGTCTGAAATGGTATAGGGCAGGGGTAGGCAACCTTGGCTCTTTTATGACTCGTGGACTTCAACTCCCTGAATTCCTGAGCCAGCCACAAAGTCCACGAATCATAAAAGAGCCAAGGTTGCCTATCCCTGGTATAGGGTCTCCTGCTTGAGCAGGGAGTTGGACTAGAAGACCTCCAAGGTCCCTTCCGGCTCTATTGTGAATTGAATTTTTTTAAAAAAAGATTTATTGAGCTGAGTGGAGTTAAAAGAATTTCAGCAACTTTTCCATTAGAACCAATTAACCCAGTAATGTATGGGGAGGAGCAGAGGCGTCTTCAGGCTCCTGTGCTTTCATGAAAAGGACAAAAGCAACTTTGTGCTGTTGGGACACATGCTCCATACCTGTCATATGGGCATATGATTTCACAACAAATGTACAAAAAGAATGGAGCTTGCTCTCATAATGTCCTCACTCCCCTTTCCAACTTTCTGAGAACTTGCCTTGGCTAAATTTGTCTTAGTTTCTTTGTAATGGGTTTCCTATGAACTGGCAAGGGGACTGATCTATTCACTGACAACTGCTGAGAATTCAGCTGACTGTTTGCAAAACTGAGTGCAAATTCTCAAATATTAAAGTGGGAGAAGAAATCAAAAAGGAAATCAAACATAGGGACATGGAGCTGATCCTCCTGTGAGAGTTACACTCCTTCTCTGTGCCCATTTTCTCTGCAGGGGTTTACAGCTGGCAGAACATGATCAGCTATGAGCTAAGTTAAGATGGCCACAAGCAACTTAATTGTGAATTTATACTGGGACTAAATGTGGAAACTATTAGGCAAACTAATTTTACACAAAGTTACTTGGACTCATTTCAATTGTTAAAAACAACAAAGATTGATATTCAGATTATATTGGCAGAAAGGGGAGAAAATTTTGCTCAGTTTGAAGTGACTAAGTTTTGTAACCAAATCTTGAGGTTTGATA
>NW_015391597.1:0-19500 GCF_001527695.2 Protobothrops mucrosquamatus | reverse complement strand
AAAAAAAAAAAAAAAAAAAAGATGGCCACAAGCAAGCTGGTTACCAGAATCTCTGTAATATAGAGGAATTCATTAGCTTGGATCAGAAGACCCCACACTTGGACCGCAGCTGATGTCTGTGCTCAGGTGACCCAGAAGGGATGGGAAGCTGAAACTGTCCCTTGTGCTTGCTACAATGTGGTGACAGACTGCCATGAACTGAAGGGAGGGGGAATGATGGGAGGGGAGATGTTTGGGGGAAATCAGAAGTTTTGCCGCCACAGGAAGCTGCTCCAAGATCCTACCACTGGAAGAAGGAAGGAGATGCCTATCAACCTTGGCTAAGGCTGACTCTTATGAAAGCATCTTGCATGGACGATATAGTTGAAATGGAGTGGGCAGCAAGAGGCAGATAGGAGGGAAAAATAGAACTGAGTGATTCTGGTGCGCGAACCTCAGTTCTGATTTTGTACTTAAGGAGAAACTTCCTTGACAGTGAGGACAATCAGCCAGTGGAACTGCTTACCCCAAGAAATCGTGGGTGCTCCATCACTGAAGATTTTTAAGAAGAGACTGGACAATCACCTCTCAGAGATGGCATAGGCCTCTACTGCCTGAGCAGGTGGCTGGACTAGAAGATCTCCAAAGTCCCTTCCAGATTCGATTCTATTCCATTCCATTCCTTCCATTCCATTCCATTCCATTCCATTCCTTCCATTCCATTCCATTCCATTCCTTCCATTCCATTCCATTCCATTCCATTCCATTCCATTCTATTCTATTCTATTCTATTCTATTCTGTTCTATTCTATTTTCAATGCAGTTGCCTTCTAAATAAACTATATCTTTCTCAGCAAATGGAGCCAAAGTTCATTTCTATTTAGGAATTTAAGGTCTGACGGAACTTTTCATTGCCCAGAGCAGGAATAACTTTTGGGAAATAGTAATAGCCATAAGCGCTTAGACTTATAAACCGCTCCACAGCGCTTTACAGCCCATTTACCAACCTTGAGGCAATGAGAATCAAACCACTGAACTGTGGGCAGTCAGCAGAAGTAGCCTGCAGTACCACTTTCTAACCACTGCGCCACCACTGCTCTTCTCTTTTTTGGAGAAGGAATGTTTCCAGCTGCCTCAGAAATGCATGGTGTATGGAAAGGATTCTCTACTGAGGAAAGTGAGGAAGGAAGGAGGGAGCCAAAGGCCCGTGATGTCCCAGGATAGCGCTGGATCTGTGGTGCAATGTCCCCATGCTGCACCTGTGCAGTCTTAATATTTATTTGTCAAACTTGTATACCACAAATCTCCTGAAAGGCTACTCTAGGGCAGGGTTTTTCAACCTTTTCACCCATTGTACCACTTTTAGGATATGGCAACATCCGAGTACCACCAGTCACCTAGCAAGATGTCAAAAACTGGAGATGCTGCAACATTCCAGCTGATTAGTGCTTCTTCAGGGCTCAGCAGAAGCGCCAGGATCAGCGCCGAGCTCCAGCTGGAGCCTGGCGCTGATCCTGGTGCTTCCACTGAGCCCTGAGAGCCCCGAAGAAGCGCCGATCATCTGGAAAGCGGCACTGATCCTGGCGCTTCCGCTGAGCCCTGACAGCCCTGCAGCTCCAACCATCTCTCGCTCAGGCTTGTGCGGTGCTGCCACCGGTTCAGCTCATTCCCCTCCCCCACTACCACTTTTCTAGGATGGTTGCGTACCACCTGCCAGGTGCCAATGTACCACAGGTGGTACCCATACCACTGGTTGAAAAGCCCTGCTCTAGGGAGCTTACCGATATAAAATAAAGGCAGGACAAGAAGCAACGGATGGAGACTAATCAAGGAGAGAAGCAACCTAGAACTAAAAGGAATTTTCTAACAGTGAGAGCAATCAGCCAATGGAATAGTTGCCTCCAGAAGTTGTGGGTGCTCCATCACTGGAGACTTTTATGATGAGACTGGACAGCCATTTATATGAAATGGTATAGGATAGAATAGAGCTGGAAAAGACCTTGGAGGTCTTCTAGTCCAGCCCCCTGCTCAAGCAGGAGGACCTATACCATCTCAGACAAGTGACTGTCCAGTCTCTTCTTAAAAACCTCCAGTGATGCAGCGCCCACGATTTCTGGAGGCAAGCTGTTCCGCTGGTTAATTGTCCTCACTGTTAGGAAGTTTCTCCTTAATTCCAGGTTGCTTCTCTCTTTGTTCAATTTCTAACCATTGTTTCTTGTCCTGCCCTCTGGTGTTTTGGAGAATAATTTGACCCCCTCTTCTTTGTGGCAGCCCCTCAAATACTGGAATACTGCTCTCAGGTCACCCCTATTTCTTCTTTTCTTTAGACTAGCCAAACTCAAGTCCTGCAGCCGTTCTTCGTTCTTTGTATGTTTTAGTCTCCAGGTCTTGGATCATCTTAGTTGCTCTTCTCTGAACTTTTTCCAACGTCTCAACATCTTCTTTGTAGTATGGTGAGCAGGGGGTTGGACTAGAAGACCTCCAAGGTCCCTTCCAAGTCTGTTATTATTCTATGTTCTATGTAAGCGAGGAGAGGGGGCAGAGGGCCAGAAGTGCTGCTTTCCCAAACCGTCTAGAATAGTACACACAGGGAAGAAGGAAAGGAGTGTGAGAGGAAGGAAGGAAGGAACGGAGGGAGGAAGAGAGGGAGTGAGGGAGGGAAAAAGGGAGGGAGGAAGGAACAGGGAGGAAGGAACGGAGGGTGGGAGGGAAGAAGGAAGGAACAGAGGAAGGAAGGAAGGGGGCAAGGAAAGAACAGAGGGAGGAAGGAATGGAGGGTGGGAGGGAGGAAGGAAGGAAGGGAGGGACCATGTCCCAGAGCTTGCCCTGGTCCCATCCTCCTCCACCGGAGACCCTCACATCTGCCCCAGTCCTGCCCAGGCACCCCTAAAGCGAGTGATGTTGAGCTGGCCATGCCCACCCCGGCCACGGCTACCCAATAGGCCACGCCCATCCCGGCCACATTCACCCGGTCCCCCAAGGGCAACCACAATGCTGATGCGGCCCTCAATGAAATTGAGTTTGACACCCCTGTTCTAGATTGCTTCTCGCCTTGATCACTTTCCATCCATTACTTCTTGACTTGCCTTCTGGTGCTTTGCAAAACAGGTTGACTCCCTCATCTTTGTAGCCCCTCAAATATCGGAAGACTATCGGGTCAGCCCTAATCCTTCTTTTCTCCAGACTAGCCATCCCTGCAACAACTTTTCATACGTTTTAGCCTCCAGCCCCCAATCATCCTTGTGGCTCTTCTCTATACTCTTTTCAGTGTCTCTACACCTTTTTTTATATTGTGGTGATCAAAATTGGATGCAGTATTCTAAGTGTGGTCTTACCAAGGCATTATAAAGTGGTACTAATACTTCATGGATCTTGATTCTATCCTTCTATTAATGCAGCCTAAGATTGCTTTTTGGGTTTTTTTCTGGGGTGTTAGCTATTCCTGCCGGTTTGGTGTCATCTGCAAATTTGATGTTTTCTGTTGGGTGAGGCACCCGGTCTACCAAATATAAATCAGTCTGTTCTGCATTTCGCTCCAATCTAGGAGCATGTTTTGCAGGCAGTCATCACATGACTGCCTGTGATGACTATAAATTCAAAATTTGTGGCTGGCAAAGAGTTAGTGGGAGACTAGTATAGCTATTTCAGGCTCATTAGCCCTAATCAGCTAGTCACACCTTTCAGGGATTCGAACTTCAGGTTCGAATTATATATATAAATTGGGGTTAGAGTTAGGATTTTTTAAAACAACATTCTTAATATTTAGCAAATAGCATGTTGTCTGGATTCATGTATTTTTTTAAAAAATGAATAATTATCATAAACAATATTTTAATTAATTGCTCAATATTCTTCTTACTAGTATATATTCAAAGTTACATATCACATTCCTTTCTCTCTAACTCGTTTTTCTAGCCATTGATCAAAATTATCCCATGTTCTAAAATACACTGAATCTTCTTTCTCTTTTATCTTTAAAGTCAATCTGTCCATTTCTGTACACTCTAAAATTTTCATGCCTGGCTCAGGAATTCTGGGAGTTGAAGTCCACGAGTTATAAAAGAGCTAAGGTTGCCTACCTCTGGTATTTGTAAAATTAAATATATACAGTCTTTATGGGACGATTGGACAAAAGAGTCTGCAGAGAACCAGTTTCCTCAGGAAGGAACATTTCAGTTAAGAAAGATCACTTATTTAAAAGAGAAACGGTTAAAGAACGCATCTGACAAACAGGTGTGGGGAAAGTTACCACTGGTGGGAAGGGGGTGTCATTCTAAAGAGGCCCCACAGCAAGAGGAGAAAAAGAATGAAGCCATTTCCAACTTGCAGGATAGTAATAAGAATCTGAAGCAGCAAGAGGAGAAGTTCAAGGAACAAGGGGCTGAACTGAGGGGGTCCTGTTGAATCACCTGCCCCGCCTGTTCCCTCATGTCCCACCATTCCCAAAACTTTGCAAGCCACTCCCAAGGATCTTCTGGATCCTCAGAGATCATGCCCCTCTCCCATGTCCTTCCACCCTCATGCAAAAAGGAAAAAGAGCCTCCCTTAGACCAGGCAGGTGTTCCCAAACCTTCTGTCCATGCCCAGGAGCATCCAACTACTAGATCTGAATTTCTAATCACCAGAGCAGTTAGAGTCCCAGGTCAATTTGGGCCACAATGAATATATTCCCATTACGTGAAACTATTATCCCTTATAATTCCTGGGTGTTTGTTCCCTGGAGCCCCCACAATTTCTTCAACCTCTTCCTCCAGTTCCCCAAGGTAGACGACCGTGCCAGGTTCCAATCAAAGTCCACCCTGGTTGCGTAGCCTTCTCTGAAGGACCTTCTTTTCTCAGTTACATCTGCCAGAGCAGAGAGGCAGAGAGTATGCATGGTCAGCTGGGGGTCCAAAGGTACCACTGATGCCACCAGCCTAATGATGGTACCTGATCCAGAATGAGGGACGGTCCAAAGGCATCGTTTAGTTCAGAGGTCTTCAAACATGGCCCTTTGATGACTCGTGGACTTCAACTCCCAGAATTCCTCAGCTGGCTGAGGAATTCTGGGAGTTGAAGTCCACGAGTCATCAAAGGGCCACGTTTGAAGAGCCCTGATGTAGCTGTTCAATAGGAGGCTGAGAATGTGGGGCCCTGAGACCCCCCCTGGAAGTCAGGAGGTTTGGAACTGGCCTCTCCTGTTACAATGAGAGTGGAATCAACCATGGAAAAAGGAGGGGAATCACCATAAGACTCTGACAACCTCACCTGGTCCAGAAGGATATTGTGGTCCGTAGCCGTTGAGGGAGCTCTGCTTCTGTACTTCCTGCCTTCGGTGGGGGTAAAACAGCCCAGCTGTTCAGAGGAGCTGAATGGTGGCTTATTGAAAAGATCGGAGTCACTGGTCCCTTGCACCCGGAGCGAGTCAAGTGGGGGGGGCATCTCAGGAGTCCGTCAAAGGTGCACAGGGGTTTGATCAAGGAACTACAGAGCAGGCCATCTATGCAAGGAAGGAAAACAAGTTACTTTGACTAATAACCCAAGGATGGGAGAGAATGCCTGAAATAGTCCCTGGGACTTTTTGAAACTTCACAATGGTGGGAAACTCTTAGATGAGTGGAATCGGTTAAATTGATTGATCCATAGAGATATGACTTTGTTATATGAGAGCAATCCCCATAGATTAATGATAGAAAATATTTTTTTTCTTTCTTGGCATCAGGCATTCCTAAATGGCTCCCATCTATTGATTTACGGGAGATGTTTTCCTTCCTGTATTATGGCTTCATTGCTCCCTTCTGGTTTCTGGGGAAAACAGGCAGAGGACCTCTGAGGGGATGTTCTCCATGGTGCTGGCCTGAGATTTTGGCATCATCTACAAAGCACCTCTCTGCCCCCTTTCCCCTCCTCCCCCAGACAACCAGCAATCCCTGTGCTTGGAGGATGAATATCAGGGAGGATTTCCCCCCCCCCTTTGGTTGATTTATTTTCCCAGGAATGGGCAGGGATTGTGGGGGGGGGAAGCATCTTTGTGTCCTTTGCTTCATTCGCTGTCTGGGGCATTGCACTTCTTTCCCCCTCATTTACACACCAGCACAATTTCACACCTGTTGGTGCTGCACCAACCGCAGAGCCTGAAGCCACCAAGGGAGGCTCCTAAATAAGGATAATGAAAGGGCAACTGATGGAGAGGCAGCCCAGGTGTTCATCGCCAGGTCTTCTGAGAAGAGCCATTGTGTTTAGCAACTTGGTGGAAGTTAATTACAGTGGGAAGGGGCACCAGATGAGGGGCTTCTTCCAGGGGGTTAGGAAAGTCCCTCCCTGGGCCTCTGCCTCCTCCTCTCCCCTCTCCTGTTGTATCCTTCCACCAGCAGGACATCCAGAGTCCACTGAGGGTTTCCTGTGGACCATCTTCACCCAGGATGTCTGTGCAGATGCTCCATTATCCAGGTCACGGTGGTCCCAAACCGTGCTTTTCCAACAGGCAACTGGACTTTCTTGTTGTTTTTTTGTCCTTGAAAACATTTCACTTCTCATTCAAGAAGCATCGTCTGGAGAATGGAAGAAGCTTCTTGGATGAGAAGTGAAACGTTTTCAAGGAAAAGACCAAGAACATCCATTTGTCTTTTGAAAAAGCACCTTTGAGTCGATCCAGAAACCTCCAGGGAAGAGCCAGAAGCCTTTTCTCCTCTTTGGCTGCTTCCTTCATGCCTGTCCAGGCTGGGGCAGGGGGTGGTGGTGGAGGGAGAGGTACGGGGAGGAGAGAAATCACACATCCCCCAGACGAACAGGAGTGTGGCTTCCTCCATTTTCTCTCCATGCCAAACAAGGCATCCTGTGCAGCCCGGAGGCTCCAGATGGCTCGGCCCCTGCGCAAACGTTGCACAGGCAAGAAATGACATCCCGGAGAAGTCAAGATTCCCCCAGATGAGAGAGGTCCTTTCTCCAGGGCTGCTGGGCTGCTGTTCCTACGTTTCTCTCTGGCTCCCTGCACTGACTCCGTCTGGAAAACTATTCCGCAGAGGAGCCGAACCTTCTCTGATAACTCTTCAAGGTTCCACTTGGAAGTAGCAGGAGAGGAGATGGGAGAGCAGGGGATGGGGAGCGACAGGGGAGAGGAGGGTAGGGGAGGAGGAGGACAGTAGAGAGGAGGGGGAGGAGGGCAGGGTAAGGGTGGGGAGGGGAGGGGAGGGAAGGACAAGGCAGGGCAGGGCAGAGAAGGGAAGGGGAGAGGACAGGAGAGGAGAGGAGAAGAGAGGAGAAGAGAGGAGAGAAGAGAAGAAAATGAAAGGAAGAGAAATGAGTGGAAAAGGGAAAAGGGTTTCCCGTCGGAAGGAAAGACAGACGGGGGGGGGCTGGGAGAGCGGTTCTTGTGGAAAGCCATCCCATAAACAAACACCGAGTTCTGGTATTTTTAATCAAGTGACTAAGACTCCCTTTTATCCCCTCATAACCTTAACTGTACTACTAAAGCACCCTAAAGCATAGCAATAGGCAGCTATGACCAGATTCTGCCAAAAGATGTCCAGAGGCCTCGGGATGAGGGGGGGCCTTGCAAGAACTATGAACGAAGCGGGCATCACGGCAGCTGCCTTCACACACAGGCACAACCTGGCGGTTTGCGCACAAAACATGGCTGGAGATCATCTGAAGGGGATCATCACTGCGTATTCTGGGCAGGGTCTGTCTAGGACAGGGCTTTTCAACCAGTGCTACGCGTACGACTTGTGGTACATTAACGAGTGGCAGGTGGTACGCAGCCCTGCCTAGCCAAGTGTAGTGGGGGAGGGAAAAAGCCAGTGCAGGCAAGGACTTACAGTGAGAGAGTCCTCTGGAGCTGTAGGCTCACTTCCGGCTCACCTTCCCCCATGAGAAAGGAGGGGGGGGCAGAGACAGGAGAGGCTATAAAAGGAGGCAGTTTGGGCAGGAGAGGGAGAGAGAGAAAAAAGCAGCAACCTTGGGAGGAGGTAGAATCAGCTCTAGCTGCACTGAAGGGGAAGGAGGAGGGTGGGGGGGGAGGAGAGATCAAGCAGGCCAGCCATGAGCTGATCTACAACTTCTGTTGCCAGCCACCTGTGCTGGCAGCAACAAACAGGCAAGAAATGCAGCAGGGGAGGGGTTGCCCTCCACGAGGAATGAAGAAAGGTAGCACCAGCTGAAGGTGAGACAGGGAGGGAGATGGAGAGTGGAAGGATTCTTATGTGCTTTTGTGACTTTGAAGTTCTGGAATTTGTGCAATGAGGGCTTTGTGTTCTTAAGCAGTCTTTGGCAATTTCTATTTGGCTGATGGCTGGTATCTAGTGTTAGCTTCTATTGCTCTGCTATTGTTAGCTGTAAGTTTTGCTGCAAGAGATTTTGAAGTATTTTTCTCCTGAATGGATTTTGACTGTAGCATTCCTTTACTTATGAATGGAGCCATTTGGGGAGGTTGCCTTAGCCGGCAGCCAGTACTTATTTATATTTTTTTTCTTCCTTAAGTGCCGGCTTCGCTGCTTCACTTTCCTTTCTAGCCAGTAGCTAATTCTTAAAGGGGAATGTGCCTTTTTAAGCTAGTTCACTCAGCAGTTTGTCTTTTTCTGTCTCTGGAGGCTTTTCCTTGTTTGATGAATATATGGAAGAGAGAAAATATGGGGGGGGGGGGTTTCAAATTCTTCCTTCAGAAGAAGGTGGGCATGAGAAAGAGGGAGGGAGGGAGGCAGGGAGGCAGGGAAGGAGGGAGGGAAGTCCCACCTTACCACTTGGCCACCAGCAGCCCTGCCATTGACTTTGCTTGTCAAAAGGTTGCAAAAGGGGATTACATGACCCTGGGACACTGTGACCATCATAAATATGAATCAGTTGCCAAGTATCCAAATATAAATCACATGACCCTGGGCATGCTGCAATGGTCATAAGTGTGAAAAATGGTCATAAGTCATTTCAGTGCAATTGCAACTTTGAACAGGTTTTTTTTTGTTTTGTTTTTTGGTCATCAAGTTTTTGACACCTTGCTAGGTGGTATTCGAATAATGCCATATCCAGTTGATGAAAAGGTTGGAAAGCCCTGGTCTAGGAGCCCCCTCCCCTCGGGCCATGACTCGGGAAGAGATGGAAAGAGAAAGCGCTGTTTTCTCTCTTTCTTCCTTGAGGACCTGTACTTTGGACAGGGCGGAGAACTCTGTTGGAGAACACCTGCCACGCTTCAAAAACATGTCGAGTTGGAGGGCGATGTGGCTGTGCTGAGTGCCCGTCTTGCTCCTGGGGGCGACGCTGGGGACCTTGGTGCCGGGGGGGCTGCTGCGGTGAGTTAACTGGTGGGGGGGGAGCACGAGAGGGAAGAGGAGCACTTATTCTGGGTTGGGTCTCTCCCCCCCTCCTCCCTCCCCAGCTCTTTGCCCAGAAGGAAACACCTTAACCACGGATACAATTAGTAAGTGGAGCAACCTGCCTCCAGAAGTTGTGGGTGCCCCAACACTGGAGGTTTTTAAGAAGAGACTGGATTTGTCCCAAATGGTAGAGGGTCTCCTGCTTGAGCCAGAGGTTGGACTAGAAGACCTCCAAGGACCTTTCCAACTCTGCTATTCTGTTATATAATTTTCTTCCCCTGCACGTAGCTGAGCTTTATCTAAATTTTTTTAGTATTTCATTTGTAATCAGTCAGTTTGTATATCTGAGAAAATAAGAGAATACAAGCCGAAGAAAGGGAAGGTCCAGAGTTCAGCCCTGTTGACTTCCTTCTCCTTCTCTTCTGTCCTGCCCTGGGCAAAGGGCAGGGCTACCTGCAATAGCAGAGCCATGAATTCATTCTGTGACACTCAGTTTGTTTACTGGAGAGCCCACCTATATTAAAAGGTCCATGTGGTTGCAAAGTGTCAGACACAATTTAGCCACCGAACAACAACAACTAACAATAGAGCTCCACCCTGGTCAGCAGACCTCGAGGTTTCCTATAAGAACCTGGGGGCAATTGCGATTGGGGAGGAGCCAGTTCTCCATCTCCCATCTTAATTTCCACTGTCTCTTCCCACAGCCGGCAAAGGGGTTGCTATCTGGGTCACGCCCACAAGCAGCTGGCTGGGAACCCAGAAACCCAGAGGAGCTGTGGGGGGCATCCTAACCGGATGTGGGCTTCATAGCTGTTTCCAGGGTCAGACAAGGGATGCTGGGGGCTCCCTCCTTGGGCTTAAAGGCAGGACCCTTCAAATGCAGGGCAGAAAGTGGGGTGGGCCCGTTTGTTGTGGGGGGCTAAATGACCAAATGTTGGAGGGAATAAAGCTGCAGTTCAGAGCCTCTAATTGTGCCGTTCTCCCTCCTCCTCTCCAGGCTCCCTCACACACTCCCTGTGGTACCTGCCAGAATCGAACACAACCAGGGGCTGCCTCAGTCCTTCATTAGGGGCTACTTGGATGACAAGCCCATCGCTCACTATGACAGCCTCACCGGGAACATGGAGCCTCTGGTGCCCTGTATGGAGGAGGTGGAGAAGGCGGGATTTCATGCTCTTGAGTGGGTCTTTGGGGCTGACCTGGAGAAGCTATCAGACCTCAACCATCAGACTGGAGGTGAGCAAAAGCAGTGCTACCTTTGGCCTTCAGCGATAGCAGGGGGCATAATGGTGAGGTTTTCTTTCCTGCAGTGGAAAATAAACCATCCCCAATTTTCTTCCTCACCTAGAAATTCTTCCTGACCTGGCTCCACCCAAAAAGGGCTAATTGCACCCTCTGATCATTAAGCTCCAATTTAGTGATGGGAAAAGTAAGGTTTAATGTTTAGGCGAGAAAAACCAGATGCACAGGTATGGAATAGAATAGATGTGAGAGGGATCTGGGAGTCCTAGTGGACAATCTCTTAAATAGGAGCCAGCCGTGTGCTGCAGCTGCCAAAAAACCCAATGCAGTCCTAGGCTGCATTAACAGAGGGGATAGAATCAAGATCAGGTGAAGTGTTAATACCGCTTCATACTTCACTGATAAGGCCACACTTGGGGTACTATGTCCAGTTTTGGTCACCATGTTATAAAAATGATGTTGAGGTTCCAGAAAGAGTGCAGAGAACATCAACAAAGACTATTAGGGGACTGGAGGCTAAAACATATGATGAATGGTTGCGGGACTGGGTATATCTAATCAAGGAGAGAAGCAACCTAAAACTAAGGAGAAATTCCCTGATAGTGAGAATAAATCAGTGGAACAACCTGCCTCCAGAAGTGGTGAATGCTCCAACTCTGGAAGTTCTTAAGAAGAGACTGGACAGCCATTTGTCTGAAATGGTGTAGGGTTTCCTGCCTGAGCAGGGGGTTGGACTAGAAGACCTCAAATGTCCCTTCCAACTTTTATTATTATTATTATTATTATTATTATTATTATTATTATTATTATTATTATTATTGTTGTTGTTGTTGTTGTTGTTGTTGTTGTTGTTGTTGTTTCTATTTTAACAAAAAGAAGGGCTAGGGCTGACATGATAGTAGTCTTCCAATATGTGAGGGGCTGTCACAAAGAAGAGGGGGTTAACCTGTTGTTCAAAGGACTTGAAGGCAGGACAAGAAGTAGTGGATTGAAGCTTATCAAAGACAGATACAACCTAGAATTCAGGAGAAATTTCCTGACAGTGAGAACAATTAATCAGTGGAATGGCTTGCCTTCAGAAGTTGTGGGTGCTCCGACACTCCAGGTTTTTAAGAAGAGATTGGACAGATATCTGTTTGGAATCGTATAGGGTCTCCTGCTTGAGCAGGGGGTTGGACTAGAAGACCTCCAAGGACCCTCTGAACTCTGATATTCTGTTAAAAGACTTTTCTTCTAGTGTGATGAAGAGGGAAAGGAGAAATCTGTGTTCTCTCTTTAAGAGGAATGGGAGGTAGACTTTAATGGGGTCTAGGAAGAGGAATCATACACCCTTCTCAACATCCCCTCTGGGTCTCTTTCAGGGCTTCACAACTGGCAGGTGAATTGGGGCTGTGAGCTCTTGGAAGACGGGAGCAAAGGAGGGTTTTTCCGCTATGGCTACAACGGGAGGGACTTCATCAGCTTTGACAAGGAGACCCTCAGATGGGTGGCAGCTCAGCCCCAGGCCGAGAAGGTCAAGGAGAAATGGGAGGACCATCCAAGATGGTCCCAGAGGAAAAAAATCTATCTGGAGAAGACCTGCATTGAGTGGCTGCAGAGATACCTGTCCTACAGGAAGGAGGTTCCACAGAGGATTGGTGAGTGGCAAAGGGGGTCTCCATTGAGCAGGTTTCTGTAGGCTCCCCCTCCCCCTATTATTTTTGTCCTGAACAGCCCAGCTACCTTTTAAAAAAGGTGGAAAAAAGTCAAGAAGTATCCCACGTCACATTACACAAAGAAAATCATCGTCAATGCCCCTCCCCAAATAAGTTCTTCAAAGATGAAGAAATTAGCTGAGCGAGATATTAATGCCACAAGATCCCTGAGAAAATCTTGCAAAGCCGAAGAAACTAATTCTAACATCCTCTGTTGGGATCAGAATCAAAAGATTGCTCTCTGCCTGACTTCCACCTGGAACAACTTGAATAAATTCAGTCAGGGAGGGGTGATCATAATTGAATCAAGCCCCAAGTAGAATGGTGAGAACGACAACTTTGCCTCTAGGTGTTCGCTGATTTGTTGTTTGATTATCTTTTCTAGGATCTTCCCAGGGATTGAGGTCAGGCTGATAGGTCTGTAATTTCCTGGGTCCATTTTTTTTTCCTTTTTTGAAGATGGGAAATACATCAGCTCTTTTCCAGTCCTCTGGTAGTTCCCCAGTGCTCCAGGATCTTCGAAAAATATAGTTCAATGGTTCTGAGATCACATCTGCCAGTTCTTTGAGAACCTTGGGGTGTAATCCATCTGGTCCTGGTGATTTGAACGTCTAGGCTGGACAGGTGCTCACTTACTGTTTTCTTGCCTATCTTAACTTGCATTTCTATTCTGTTTTTTATGGCACTATTTTTGGTAGGTTGGTCTGTTTTTTCCCTTTGTGTAAAGACAGATGCAAAAAACGAGTTAAATAGTTCTGCTTTCTCCCTGTTGCTTCTCACCTTCTTGCCACTTTCCCCCACTAATGGACCAATCATTTCCTTCACTTTTGTCTTGTTTTTTACATGTTGAAAGAAGTTTTTTTTGTTATGTTTTGATGTGGACCAGTGACAGTCCACAGACCAGGGATTGGAGACCCCTACCTTAAATAATGTGGGAAGTGCTGGAAATTCCATAATCCTGTCCCTGAAGGAGATCTATTTGCCATGTCCCCTGGCAAAGGGAAGCTCCGATGGGAGGGGAGGTCCATGGAGGGAGGGGCCCATGGTCCATGCCCCTGCTTGCAATCCCACCTGGGGACAGGCAAGAGCAGGGAGGAAGG
Source organism: Protobothrops mucrosquamatus (assembly GCF_001527695.2). NCBI lineage: Eukaryota > Metazoa > Chordata > Lepidosauria > Squamata > Viperidae > Protobothrops > Protobothrops mucrosquamatus. Next base: position 6,201 of record NW_015391597.1, on the reverse strand, counting down.
TCCAGCGGGGGAAGCTCCTGCTGCTTCTTCTGCTCTTACTCAGAGCAGGAGACATGAGAGGGAGGCAGGAGGCAGGGTGTGTCTCCTCAATTGAGTTTCACCATGTGCATCTCAGCACTTTCTTGTCATTTTCTCAGCCATGATTTGGAAGTGCTTTGCCATTTGCTTCTTCCAGGACGGGTCTCCTCTTCTGATTGGCTTGTGATTCTCTAACCCAGCCAGACCCAGTTTAGCCTTTCAAGATCAGCCAAAGTTGCTCGTTCTTAGATCTGGCTAGTTTAAGATTAGGTCACAAAAGTTGTGACAGCTGAATTAAGAACTTCTGAGCCCAGAGTATGTGGGGAAACACCATCGTGCCCACAATGAGATTCCAAGAGATTTAGCATTATTGATGGAGGTCCAGTGCAGGTCCCTATGGAGGTCTTTATAATAAATCCTTCTCCATCTGAGGCACGAGTTGCTGCCCCCCCCCCCAAATAAATGAACTGTCTTCTCTTTTTGCCATCTGTCAGGCCGATTGAAGAGACGCAGAAATAATCTCTGTCAGGAAGCGACAACCTGCCATGATCCGACTCCTTCACAAAGTGTTCCTTCTTTCCCCATGCATGATACAAAAGATGAGATGCAATCACTGTTGTTGCAGCAAACATCAGGGGTGAGTGTGATTGTTGCCAATTATTGCTGCTATTTAAGGCACAATACTCTGGGCTTCGGGTGTACTTGAGAATCAAGACCAGCAGGATTGTTGGAGGTGGGGAATTAATCCTCAGAATGTTTCCAAGGAGGTCGTGTGGGGATCCTGGGCTTCCTCTGATGGGTTGCTCTGCAGGGGAAGATCCGGCTCAGCTCAGCTTCTCTGGCCCATCACCTCCCAGGCAGGAGAGAGAAACAGGGAAGGAGCCCAGAGCAGGAATTGGGGCACCCTGGAGAAATGGGGGATTTCTGTCCAGGAAGGACTGGAGGGGAGAGGGAGAAGGAAAAGGGCATCCAGGAAAAAAAAGACTCCTTGGCCAGGATGAGCTGGAGACACAGGGGAACCCTGGGGGAGAAGTGGGGGGGCACCAGCAGCTCTTTGTGGAGTGGGGGGCTTGCAATCCTTCCTTCCTCTTTGACTGCTTCTCCTCATGCCTGCTAAGCTTCCAGTGCGGGGGACGAGAGAGCCGAGGGGAAGAGGGAAGAAACACGCCCCCCCATGCAAAAGGAGGTGTTGACTTCCTTCATTTTTTCTCTCTCCCTGAAGCACAAACCACCCTGTGGACTGCAAAGGACACAAAGTTATCCAGAAATCACTATGTCATCATTGCGCAGGCGAGAAGTAAAGTCGCCTCAAAAATATAAAAGTGAATGGGAGAGACATCTCCAGGCTAAGACCAGCCCCAATTCTAAACCATCAAAACAATCAAAAACCAAAAGACCCAGCAGCTCCAGAAGAAAAAACCCCGGAGTCATCTACACTACACTGTAAGGACTGTAGGATAGGATAAACAGGAAGAAGACCAGCAAAACGCATACACGAACACCAACTAGTGGTCAGAAGACATGATGAAAATTCCTTCATTTCACAATACTTGGATAGACTCCAACTCACCTTCCACTGGGAAACTCTGAGCATCCTTAGATCAAGTCAAATCCAAAAAAATGCCAGAGAATTCCTGGAGGCCTGCCACTCGGACAAAGTGGCCATCGACAGGCACATAGAGATAAACAACATCTACAATCCAAAAACCCAAAAGGAAACAAGAATACCAAAACGTTTCTTAAGTAGCAATCAACACCTATATGAGCAAAAATTAACATGAAGAATAACACAAGACCAACAATCCAGTAAACAACCTCCCAACTGAGCAATTACCAATAGAGACAAGCTAACAGTAAACAATCCAGGAACCTGCAAGAACACCCCCACCAACACTGACAGGGCACTTGTATGTCAAAGAGGAGCAAACCCTGCTCCCTTCTTGCACAGATGATGTTACCTAGTTTGGTACTGAAACATCTGCAAGAAAACTAGCAAGTCAGAGAACACCAAGGATCCCACAGCAGGAGGGGAGAAGCATCTGCCAATCCCCTCCAACGTCACAACAACGGCAAGAATTATATTTGTGCAACACTGGAAAAATGAAGGAATACCATCAGATGAAGAAATAATAAAAAAAAAATACTAGAATGCACAGAGATGGACAGATTGACTATGAGACTGAAAGAAAAAAAAGAAACGGAATATTATCAAACTTGGGACTTATTTTATCAATGAGGAAAGAATAAAGGATTAGGAATTAAGTATGTATTAGCGAATGGAAACTCTGACAGCACATTGGTTGAAATATTATATATTATATAATATATAATGTAATGTAATATAATGTATAAAAGAAGAAACTAATATAATGTATAAAAGAAGAAACTAATTATTCTGGATCACATAGATCCATGTAACCTCGTATAGCTCTATGTAACCTAGCTCTATGTAACCCTAACATTAGTAATAGGTCAGGGGGAGGAGCTTCCAAAGGGCATTGAGAGTCTCCCTGGACACTAGCCTCTGGTGAGTCCTTTGTTCTTCTTGGGCATCACATCCAGCCACACGGCTGGAGATCCCACAATCACCCCACCATGTGACGCTTGGGAGAAGAGGGGAAAATCCAACATAAATTTACCTATGGGAATGAACAGAGAGATGTTAAGCCAGGAGCAACCTCGTGGACCCAGGTATTTCTTCTGGAATAAACGTTATCTGTTTAAAAATCATTTCTATTGAGTGGTCTGTCTGCTTCGGATGAAACACCCAGCCGGTGTTCTGTCTGGGTCAGAACAGTAAATTTATGTGGCTAATTCTCCTCTGATCTCATGCACCAGTAAATTTGATGGGTTTAACTTTCCTCTGATCCGCAACATTTTAAAGAAGCAAGCAAAAACTCTCTTGCATGTGATAGTAACTTGATGTGACTGACTTCCAAGGATTGCCTGCAACAGTAAAGTCAATGTATATGTTTCAGAGAACGTGTGATTCAGATTCATTGTCTTGTAAATCTGCTATACTGTCTGCAAGCCAATATTTTAAAACAGCAACAAAAAACTCTTTGCGTGTGAAGGCTGCATTTCTGAAATCAAGGAGCGTGGGCTGTCACACCCCTCCCCTTCTCTTTGCCAGCAACTTCAAACAGCTTGGGGCAATGCTGTGTTTTAGAAGACTGTCTGTAGAGTGATTTCCGTTTGCAAAGAACTGTTTAAAACTGCCTTTAAAGTTCAGGTAAAGGCTTGGAAATATGCAGCAAAAGGCAGGCATTTGACTCCACGCTGCTATAAAGTTTAAAGCCTCTCTCCCATCCTGCCTAACGCAAAGCAAGGATTTGTCTCTCTTAGGGAAAGCCAGAGGGGCCCCTTCCAGGCTATAAAGACTGCAAAATTTTACCAAAACTGCCTTCATTGCCAGAGCCTAGTAACCAGGTCGCTAAGGAAAGAGATAAAACAATAAAAGAAGGCAATTAAGTCGTTAACCTCTTCACCCAGCCATAGCACTGGCGAAAGAAGCTAAACTCCCCCCTCCCTTTGGAATTTCAACTATGTCAATGGAAAGAAGGTATACAGAGGCCCCAATAGCAGTGCAGTAGCTATCCCTGGTGGCCAATCTGCACGTGACACCTTGAAAAATTTTTCTCACATCACAACAACTTGATAATTTAATTCAGCACATAGCAGGCTTATATCAAGCCAAGCCAATACACCCCCTAAAAGGGCTTTCACCCACTCAAGCTGAAGACCCAAGTTCTTCCAGTTTGAGGGATTAAGGAGAAGGAAGCAGAGTCAATAACCCTTGCTTAATACCACAAGCTGGCGACCCCAGGGTTCCAGCCTGCAACTTAACCACCAGGTGGGAGCTTTGTACCTCTACACCCTCCCGCTGGCCACCAGCAGGAACGTGGTAATAAGAAGAATTTGGCTGGCCTTTCTTCAGACGCCCCCTAGTGGTTAAAGGAGGAGCTACACGCAAGCCTTTAATCACGCCCAGAGAAAGCCCACTAGTGGACAAAGGGTGTACCTCAAAAGAAGAGCACCCGGGTAGCTGATACGCAGAAAGTGACCCCTAGTGGTGAACAGATGAATTACACTGAAGTACCCACAAGCACAGGAGAACGCACCCAGTGGCACCTCCACCCACAGACAGCACCTCTGAAGCTGATCTGCAAGTAGCGACCCCTAGTGGAAAAAGAGAGAAGTTCTTCAAATTTGCTTCTAAATAGCTAGGAAGTATACTGAACCTATATTAATACAATAATAATAATAATAATAATAATAATAATAATAATAATAATAATAATAATAATAATATAGTAATTGTTTATTATTTAGCAAATAGAGATAGCAATACTGAAGGACAAGATGCCAGGAAGGCTTTTAAGTGTAAGAATGTTATTGATCAGGGTCAAGGTCTCCCAAATCGTGTAAGCTTCAGCCAAACGTTGGGTGTTGCTATGACTGTACAGAATGTATGATCTTGTTCTGAACGATTGGGGGTGTCGTGATGTGTGTTTTTGTGACTGGTTCATGACAATGTGCGCTTTTCAAAACTGCAAAAAAGAGGGTCCGCTCCGGAGCAGGGGGTGTCCCATTGTGGCACTTGCTTCTTACATAAAAGTAAATAAAAGTCTTTCTCCTTTCCACCTATCGGGTGTGGCTCTTGGGCTTACACACAAGGGACAGGAACTCCCGGTTTTCCCCAGGTAGCCCGAGAATTTTTATGGTACAAAAATAGGGCAAAAATCCTTTACAAACTATTGTTTATGGAGCGATTGGAGAAAAGAGTCTGTGGAGAACCAGTTTCCTGAGGAAGGAACATTTCAGTTAAGAAAGATCACTTATTTAAAAGAGAAATGGTTAAAGAACACATCTAACAAACAGGTGTGGGGAAAGTTACCACTGGTGGGAAGGGGGTGTCATTCTAAAGAGGCCCCACAGCAAGAGGAGAAAAAGAATGAAGCCATCTCCAGCTTGCAGGATAGTAATAAGAGTCTGAAGCAGCAAAAGGAGAAGGTTGAAGGAACGAGGGGCTGAACTGAGGGGTCCCCGCTGAACCACCTGCCCCGCCTGTTCCCTCGTATTCCCAAAGCTTTGCAAGCCACTCTCTGCTCCCCCAAGGATCTTCTGGGTCCCTTGGAGATCGTGGCCCCCTCCCATATCTCCACCTCCTTCCAAGGGCCAGCCAGCCCCCGGCATAATGTTTCCTTTCCTTCCATCCATGGGGGGGGGGATTGGCCCACCTGCCCTTTCCCGTGAATACTTCCAGGAGACACAGGGGAACCAGCTTTTCTTTAAACTCCCCAAATTTTTCAGCCGTCCGGCATGGTTTTCCACTTTCTCTTTTTCGAGTCTCATGCCTGCCTGCTAAGCAACAATCCACCATGACTTCACCTCCCCACATTGCTGTATGACACCTGCGCAAAGTATTACACACACACACACACACATTCTCTCTCTCTGACTCTCAGGCTCTCCCTCCTCCCCAATCCGACAGGACGGTTTGGTCATATAGAGACTCTCTGAGATTTAATTCAGGGAGAAACCGCTAGACAGGTGTGTGTGTGTGTGTGTGTGTGTGTGTGTGTGTGTGAGAGAGAGAGAGAGAGAGAGAGAGAGAGAGAGAGAGAGAGAGAGAGAGAGAGAGTGTACGGGGAAAGGCAGGGAAGGGTAGGGAAGGAGAAGGAGAAGCGGACAGGGACAAGAAAGGGGTGGGAAGGGGAAGGGGAAGGGGAAAGGGAACGGAGAAAGGATCCAACCAGAAGGAAAGACAGACGAAGGGAGGGACGCGTGGAAACTCCTGATCCCATCAACCAAGGCCTTCTCTTTAATGAAGATTCTTGTTATCCCCTGGTAGAATCCCCTCCCTTTAATAAACTCTCTGAAGTGGACTAAAGCGCTGCAACTGGAAGCCAAACCAGATCCTGAGGGAAAGACGGGCAGAAGGCCCGGGAGGAGGGGCTCGCTCGCAGGGGCTTCGCAAGGACCCAGAGGCGTAGCGTGGGGGGTGCAGGGGGGGCCGGCCGCACCGGGCGCAACATCTGGGGGGGCGCGCTCGCACTCGCAGCTCTCTGCCCCTGCCTAAAGTGCAAGTTGGCTGACGGCTCCCTCGCCCGCCTTCCCCACCTCTCAGGCCGGTCTGCTGTGTCCTGGGCGCCTTTCAGCACCTTCTGCTGCCTCCTGACC
>NW_015391596.1:42571-44303 GCF_001527695.2 Protobothrops mucrosquamatus | reverse complement strand
TGAAAGACAGCTGGGTGACTTTGGGCCAATCACCAGGAGACGGGGAGTTCTAGTCCCGCCTTAGGCCTGAAAGCCAGCTGGGTGACTGTAGTCCACCCCATTGAGGACCATAGGCTCTGCAGCCCAACCCCTATTGGAATGATGGGCTCTGTAGTCCACCCATTGAGGACCACAGGCTCCCCAGTCCAACCCCTAATGGAATGATAGGTTCTGTAGTCCACCCATTGAGAACCACAGGCTCCCCAGTCCAACCCCTATTGGAGTGATGGGCTGTAGTCCACCTCCATTGAGGACCATAGGCTCCACAGATCACCTATTGAAATGATGGGCTCTGTAGTCCACCCCATGGAGGACCATAGTCTCCGCAGACCAACCCCTATTGAAATGATGGGCTCTGTAGTCCACCCTCATTGAGGACCATAAGCTCCACAGTCCAACCCCTATTGGAATGATGGGCTCTGTAGTCCACCCTCATCGAGGACCATAGGCTCCGCAGTCAATCACTTATTGGAATGACGGACTCCGTAGTCCAAAGCTATGGAGGATCCATAGGCTCCGCAGCCTGTCATCTATTGGAATGATGGGCTCTGTAGTCCAAAGCTATGGAGGACCATAGGCTCTGCAGTCCATCCCCTATTGGAATGAAGGGCTCTGTAGTCCACCCATTGAGGACCAAAGACTCCCCAGTTCAAGCCCTAATGGAACAATAGGTTCTGTAGTCTACCCATTGAGGATCACAGTCCAACCTCTATTGGAATGATGGGCTCTGTAGTCCACCCTCCTTGACGACCCTAGGCTCCACAATCACTTATTGGAATGATGGACTCTGTAGTCCAAAGCTATTGAGGATCCATAGGCTCCGCAGCCCGTCATCTATTGGGATAATGGGCTCTGTAGTCCAAAGCTATGGAGGACCATAGGCTCTGCACTCCATCCCCTATTGGAATGATGGGCTCTGTAGTCCACCCATTGAGAACCACAGGCTCCCGAGTCCAACCCCTACTGGAGTGATGGGCTCTGTAGTTCCACCCCCCTTGAGGACCCTAGGCTCCGCAGCCCACCCTCCCCTGGAAGGATGGGCTCTGTGATCCAAAGCCTCTGCCTTCAGGGTCCCGCTCCCAGCGACGCCCCGCCCCCATCTCAACAAACCCCGCCCCCTCGGCCCAGAAGCCACGCCCACTCACCTTTTTGCCCCTCTTGCCTTCCTCCTCCATGGCTCAGGCGGGGCCCGGAGGCATCTTCCCCCCCTCCGGGTCGCCTCGCCCTTCACTGCGCCGCCATGGCCGCCTTCGGCTTTCAAGCCGAGCCCGGGAAGGAACGGCAGCCGCCGCCACCGCCGCCACCTCCGCCCCGGCAACAACTTTTCAATCCTGCCGCCATCTTGGGCGTCGGCGGCGTTCCCGGCGTGCCCCGCGCGCCTTCCCCTCCCTCCTTCCCGCCCTCGTCTCTTCTCCTCCGGAGGACTGACGTCAGTCCTCCGGAGGAGAAGAGACGAGGACGAGGACGAGCCGGCTTGCTTAGAGCCCGAGGCGCCTGCGCGAAGTGGAAAAAAAAGCCCCAAAGACATGAAGATAGAGTTATAACCGTATAGAGGAGTGTATTCATCCGAGGATTCCGAGGTAATCTTAATGTTTCTCCGAAGACATAGATCTATGATCTCTTAGAAAGGTTCCGGCGGGGGGTAGTATAAATATAGATAAAGGAGAATATAAATATTCATCCGAAGACACAA
>NW_015391596.1:31627-34394 GCF_001527695.2 Protobothrops mucrosquamatus | reverse complement strand
GTCCCGCCTTAGACAGGAAAGCCGACTAGGTGACTTTGGACCAATCACCAGGAGACGGGAGTTCTAGTCCCGCCTTAGACAGGAAAGCCGACTAGGTGACTTTGGACCAATCACCAGGAGACGGGAGTTCTAGTCCCGCCTTAGACAGGAAAGCCGACTAGGTGACTTTGGACCAATCACCAGGAGACCAGAGTTCTAGTCCCGCCTTTGACAGGAAAGCCGACTAGGTGACTTTGGACCAATCACCAGGAGACTGGGAGTTCTAGTCCCACCTTTGGCATGAAACCCAGCTGGGTGACTGACCAATCACCAGGTGACGGGGAGTTCTAGTCCCGGCCTAGGTGTGAAAGCTCGCTGGGTGGTTTTGGGGCCTGTCCCTCCCTCTTGGCCTGTCCCACCTCGCAGGGTTGTTGGGGGAAAAGTAGGAAGAAGGGGCATTATGTTACTTATAAAGTACTATTAGTAGTAGTAGTCTACTACTAGTAGTAGTCTACTACTACTAGTAGTATTCGTGAATTTTCAGAGCACCTGGTTTTGAAGTTCCCGCCTCTCGTCTTCTAGGTGGCCCCAAGAAGACGCCCGACACTCTCTCTGCCCCGCTGCTCGGTGCCCATCATCCACTCCCACGCCTCTCGCCCCGAAGAGGAAGCGGCCGTGGGCATCCGAGCCGCCACGATGAGTCACCTGCAGCCGGGCTAAATTGAGACCAACGAAACAAGGAAGTGGGCCGACGGAAAGTTTGCCAAAGAGAGGATGACGAAGCCCATGCTTCCCTTGTGACCCCCCCCCCTCGAGGGGGAGGGGTGGACGATGGGCTTTCCGCTGCTACGAATTTAGACTTCCGGAATGAGATTAAAAGTCATTGAAAGTCTCCCTGTCTGTCTCTCTTTCTCTCTCTCTCTCTCTCCAGAGTTGGAAGGGACCCAGGAGGTCCTCTAGTCCCACCCCCATCTCAGGCAGTATAACAGGTGGAAGGGATCTCGGAGGTCATCTAGTCCAATCCCCTGTTCAAGCATACAGAATAAGAGATTGGGACCTTGGAGGTCATCTAAGTCCAACCCCCTGCTCAAGCAGGACACCCTGACAGAATAACAGGTGGATGGGATCTCAGAGGTCATCTAGTCCAACCCCTTGCTCAAGCAGGACACCCTGACAGAATAATAGGTGGAAGGGATCTCGGAGGTCATCTAGTCCAACCCCCTGCTGAAGCAGCAGACCCTGACAATAATAGGTGGAAGGGATCTCAGAGGTCATCTAGTCCAACCCCCTGCTCAAGCAGGACATCCTGACAATAATAGGTGGAAGGGATCTCAGAGGTCATCTAGTCCAACCCCCTGCTGAAGCAGCAGACCCAGACAGAATAACAGAGTTGGGATCGTGGAGGTCATCTAGTCCAACCCCTTGCTCAAGCAGCAAACCCTTACAGAATAACAAGAGTTGGAAGGGATCTCGGTGGTCATCTAGTCCAACCCCCTGCTCAAGCAGCAAACCCTGACAGAATAACAGAGTTGGGACCTTGGAGGTCTTCTAGTCCAACCCCTTGCTGAAGCAGGAGACCCTGACAGAATATTAGGTGGATGGGATCTCGGAGGTCATCTAGTCCAACCCCCTGTTCAAGCATACAGAATAAGAGATTGGGACCTTGGAGGTCATCTAAGTCCAACCCCCTGCTCAAGCAGGAGACCCTGACAGAATAACAGGTGGATGGGATATCGGAGGTCATCTAGCCCAACCCCTTGCTCAAGCAGAAGATCCTGACAGAATAACAAGTTGGAAGGTCCTTGGAGGTCATCTAGCCCAACCCCCTGCTCAAGCAGGAGACCGTGACAGAATAACAGGTGGAAGGGATCTTGGAGGTCATCTAGCCCAACCCCTTGCTCAAGCAGGACACACTGACAGAATAATAGGTGGAAGGGACCTTGGAGCTCATCTAGTCCAACCCCCTGCTCAAGCAGCAGACCCTAGACCCTGTCGGCCCCGACGGCTGTCCGTCTTAAAAACCTCCAGTGTCGGGCGCAATCGCCACCACCAGAATATATTGAATTAATTGGCATTTTCATTCCCTACATCTTGGGGAGATACTCCCCACTTGCTCTCCGGCTGAGCTTCTCTTAGTGGTGGTGGGTCTTCGGTCCCCACAGGCCCCGCCTTCGAAGCCCCTTAGCGACCCCCCCCATCCAGCGGGCTCTAGGGTGGGGCAGCCCGCCCGTCTCTGGCGAGGAAGAGGAAGCAACGTTGCCGCCCGCAAGCCCAAACCACAACGATTGTGGCAACAGACTTCGGGCGGAAGAGGGGCAGGGCGAGAGAACAGAAGTAAAATTGCTCCCCGTAGAAGAGACTACTATTGTGTAGCTCCGGGTTGAACTGTGGGGGTCCTGGGTGCTCTCTTGAGCTTGGGGAGGGGGGGTTGTTTCTGCACAGACGTCTCGTGACCCAAGTAGGGAACGTCATCAGTGCTAGAAGGGAGGAGGAAGGAAGGACTGTGGAGTCCCTGGTGCTTTCTGAGCTGGGTGCTTTCCTTGCAGACGTCTCGTGACCCAACTAGGGAACATCATCAGTGCTATGAGGGGGTAGGCTTTGCCGAGAGGAAGAGAAGGAGAAAGGAGGAGAAGGAGGAAGGAAGATGGAAGGAGGAAGGACTGTGGAATCCTTTATGTTCTCTGAGCTGGGTGCTTTCCTTGCAGACGTCTCATGACACACCTAGGGAACAACATCAAGGCTATACGGAAGGGGGGAGTTATGGAGAAGAGAAAGGGAGGAAGGAGGG
>NW_015391596.1:20150-24186 GCF_001527695.2 Protobothrops mucrosquamatus | reverse complement strand
GGGGGGGCCCAGGAAGACCCCCTAACCCTTTCCCCAAGTAATTCTTTTGCGTTTCTTCCACCTTCCCCAGAGTCAAAAACGTCCTGCTCAAGTCCAACGGCGTGCTGGAGGCCTTCGGCAACGCAAAGACGAGCCGCAACGACAACTCCAGCCGTTTCGGCAAATACATGGACATCAATTTTGACTTCAAGGGGGATCCGACCGGAGGACACATCAGCAACTACTTGTTGGAAAAGGTAGGGGGGGTGTCCTAAAGCAGGAGTTTTTTGGGGGTGGGGGTCACGTTCCACTCACGGGGTCATCCTAACTATCCACATTTATGGAGGAAAATTGGGGGCGTCTCACAACGAGGGTCTCGCCCTGGCCCAGTTTGTCGAGAAACGGAAGAACGGAGCCTGGGGTGTTTTTGTCAAACTGGACCACTGAAAGAGGGAGGGAACTTCGACTCCCAGAATTCCCCAGCCGGAAAGCTTTCAGAGGAGTGGACTTCGACTCCCAGAATCCCTCAGCCGACAGGCTTAAAGATGGGTGGACTTCAACTGCCAGGATTCCCCAGTCAGCTTCCTTTTAGAGAGATGGACTTCAGCTCCCAGAATCCCCCAGACAGTATGCCTTACAGGGGGGTGGACTTCAACTCCCAGAATCCCCCAGATGGCATGCTTTAAGAGAGGTGGACTTCCACTCCCAGAATCCCCCAATGAGCATGCTTTAAGGGGGATGGACTTCAACTCCCAGAATCCCCCAGTGAGCATGTTTTAAGTGGGGTGGACTTCCACTCCCAGAATGCCCCAGGCGACATGCTTTAAGTTGGGTGGACTTCCACTCCCACAATCCCCCAGTGAGCATGCTTTAAGAGGGATGGAAGTCAACTCCCAGAATCCCCCAGCCAGCATGCTTTAAGAAGAGAGGACTTCAACTCCCAAAATTCCCCAGATGGCAGGCTTTAAGTGGGGTGGACTTCAACTCCCAGAATCCTCCAGTGAGCATGCTTTAAGGGGGATGGACTTCAACTCCCAGAATCCTCCATTGAGCATGCTTTAAGGGGGATGGACTTCAACTCCCAGAATCCCCCAGATGGCATGCTTTAAGAGGGATGGGCTTCAACTCCCAGAATTCCCCATCCAGTTTGCTTTAACAAGGATGGACTTCAACTCCCAGAATCCTCCAGTGAGCATGCTTTAAGGGGGATTGACCAACTCCCAGAATCCCACAGTGAGCATGCTTTAAGAGGGATGGGCTTCAACTCCCAGAATTCCCCATCCAGTCTGCTTTAAGAAGGATGGACTTCAACTCCCAGAATCCCCCAGCCAACCTGCTTTAAGATGGATGGACTACAACTCCCAGAATCCCCCAGTGAGCATGCTTTAAGAGTGTTGGACTTCAACTCCCAGAATCCCCCAGCAGGCATGCTTTCCAAGGGATGGACTTCAACTCCCAGATTAGACCTTCAGAACGTGGTTCTCCTATACATGGGTTCCGATAGCTGCTCCGTCTGGTAGGAAGGCTTTGGGTACCAAGGCACCTGTCCACCCGGGTCCTCCAGATGACCTCAACGTTCTCCTTCTCTTGCAGTCGCGGGTCCTCAAACAGCAACCTGGAGAGAGGAACTTCCATGCGTTCTATCAGGTGAGTTGACTTCTACTGCTGGAGGACCCACGAGTGTCCTCCTTCCTTCTCGCTAAGTTTCTCGGAGGTCATCTGGGCAGCCGTTGAGCGAGACGGGTCACGGGGAAGCTGGATGACCACCACGATCTACGTTGAGACAGTCTGAGGTCTTCCTTAATTGGAGCATGGACTTGCCTCTTCGACGGAGCGGTCCTGTGAGGACACTCAAGGCTAGGGAACGTTGTCATGCCTGGGAACGATCCCGTCAGGTGTCCTCTAGATCAGGGGGCTGCGGCTCACTTCTGCGCCACAATCTGTTGGCCACCAGGCTGCGTGAGTGGCCGGCTGTTGCCGGGTGCGCACGCGTGCGGACAGCCCCACTCGTACGAGTGTCACTGCGAGCGTCACTGGCGTTCGCAGCCCCACTTGTGCGAGCCTCACTGGTGTTACGGCCCCACTCGTGTGAGCATTGCGGGCGTTCGCAGCCCCGCTTGTACAAGCGTTGCAGGCGTTCGTAGCGCCATTCGTTTGAGGGCCGTGGGCTATCCTGGCCCTGCTCGCATGAGTATCGTGGATGCTCACGGTCCCACTCGTACGAACATTGCCACGAGCATCACAGGCGTTCCAGACCCCATTTGTGCAAGTCTCACAAGCGTTCAAGTGTTCGCGGCCCCACTTGTGCAAGCGTCACAGACGTTCATGGCCCCCCTCGTGCGAGCATTGCGGGTGTTTGCGGCCCCACTCGTCCAAGCATCAGGGGCGTTCAGGGTCCCACTCGCACAAGTGTTTTGGACACTCGCGGTTCCACTCATGCAAGCAACGGGGGTTTGTGTGCAGACACACACGCACACGTGTTCTCCCCCCCACACACAAAACCATCCCTTCTTTCCCCATTCCAGGCCGCCAACCCCCGAAAAGTTGGGGAACGCTGCTGTAGATGCGGATCATTCCAGAATCATACAATGTTGGCTAGTCCAAGGGTGTCAGCGGGTTGCAAAACCCGTGAAAACAGGTTGACGTTGTTCAAACCAGTTTCCTTTACAGGTAGTCCTCGACTTATGGAGACCACAATTCCCGTTGCTAAGGCAGACAGTGGTGAAATGAGTTTTGTCTCATTTTACAACCTTTCTTGGCCCGGTTGTTAAGTGAATCACTGCAGTTGTCAAGCTAGTCACACAGACGTGAAGTGAAGCTAGCTTTCCCACTGAAGGTCATAAAAGGGGATCACGTCATCCCCAGGACACGGCAACTGTCATCGGTGTGAATCAGTTGTCAAGCGTCTAAATTTGATCCCATGATCACGGGGATGCTGCAATTGTCGTAAAGTATGAAAAACAGTCAGAAGTCACCGTCGAAACTTTGAACGGTCATTAAAGGAAGGTTGTAAGTCGGGACTCCCTGTATTGTGCCTCACCTATAGAGAGAATCTTGCCGAACGAAAGCAGACGAACTTGCCGCATAAAACATTCACATTGGGAACTGTTGAGGAGGCACTGTCTTCACCCTCATTCTCACACACAAAGTCTCTAAAATGGCTGTTTCTTGCTCCTCTGTGATGCAGCCCCTCTCTCCTACTTGGAAATCCGGACTGTGTTCCCTCATGGGAACGAAGGACCATCTTTCCCATTGTCCTTAAATTTACCTAATGGTTTGATCTGCCCCCGGGGAAAAATTCTCTTTATATTTTAGCTTCCGATTCACTGAAAAACTGAACAACTGCAGGGAGCCCAACGTTTCTGTTGCTAAGTGAGACATTTTGTTAAGTAAGTTTTGAGCCATTTTTATGACCTTTCTTGCCGCATCTGTGAAGCATATCCCTGTCGTTGTTAATTTAGTGACCTGGTTGTTAAGTGAATCCAGCCCCCTTATTGCTTGTCAGAAGGTCACTAAAAGGGGATCACATGACACTGCACTTGTCGTAAATAGGAGTCAATACCAAATGTCTGAATTTTGATCACATGACCACAGGGATGCAGTAACGGTTGTAAGTGCGAAAAACGGTCCTAAGTCGCTTTTTTTTGTGTGTCGTTGTCCCTAAACGAATCGTCGTACGTCGAGGGCTATCAAATTATTATTTGATTTTTTTCCCCAGTTGCTTCTTGGTGCCTCAGATGCTAAGCTGAAATCTCTCCACCTGGTTGGAGACCCAACAGCCTACAGGTTTACCGAGGGTGGTAGTAATAACAGGGTAAGTAAAACACAGTTTAATCCATGGCAGGTCATCCTTCTAGTCCTTCCAGCGGCCTTGTTGGCGGCCCTTTCCGGTAGCCTAGGCGACTTTTCCGATGGCCTGGCGGCCCTTTCCAGCGGCCCTTTCCAGCGGCCCTTTCCAGCGGCCCTGGTGACCCTCCTGGGCGGCCCTGGCGACCCTCTTGGGCGGCCCCTTCTGGAGGCCTTCGGCGGCCTTTTTCCAGCGGCCCTGGCAACCCTC
>NW_015391596.1:14687-17308 GCF_001527695.2 Protobothrops mucrosquamatus | reverse complement strand
ATTGGAAACACAGCTGGTAATATTTGGTTTTAATTCGGCTTTTATCGGGGTTTATTTTTTGTATTTCTGTATTTTTGTATTTTGCATTTTTTGTATTGTGTGTATATTATTTGTTTTTAATATGCTGTGAACCGCCCTGAGTCCTATGGGAGAAGGGCGGTATACAAATTAAATTATCTATCTATCTATCTATCTATAAGAGGAAGCAGAGAAGCATGGATTGTCCCAAAGCAAATGGGGAAAACCAAAGAAAATTAAGTTTATTGGAAGATGTTATAAAGAGGCAGATTATGTACAGTTATTCCACGATTGCACCCTGAGTGTAAAGTGCTTCATAAGTAGGGTGAATATCCAAGCACACACACCCCGATTAATTCTTGTTTTTATTTTACCCCTTTGTTTGTTCTCCATTGACTGGCCTTGCACCTTCTGCCCTCCCAAGTCTTTGGACAGTGAGAAAACCACCTATCAATCCGTCCTGGATGCCATGAAAGTGATCGGTTTTATTTCTGAAGAGATCGATTCCGTGCAGAAGATCCTGGCAGCCATTTTACACTTGGTAAATGACATTGATTTGATATTTGACCGGCCCACTCTTCGAGGTGGGCCAGGGTCAGTAAACCGACATCATGTGAATGACTAGAACATAACTTTCTGGTAATAAGGTGTGATAACAGAATCTTGAAAACTGATAGGGGTACTTCCCAGCTCTCTTTATACTGAAGAAAATCAAGATGAGTCAATCTTGAGTTTCTTCCTCACCCTTTCCTGTCTAATTGAAGTAAGCCGATGCTTACAGAACAGTTGAACAGTTTCTTCTACCTTTTAAAAAATATAGACCATAGAATCACAGGGCTGGGAAGGGGACCTCGGAGGTCTTCTAATCCAACCCCCTGCTCAAGGCAATCAGTCTGCCGATTGTCAAAAAATTCAAGATGGCAGCTTAAATTTTGCAGTCACGGTTGCTATCTTGATTTTTTTATTATTTACTTCTCTCTTTTTTTAAACTATCTCTCCTGCTTCAATAGACTTCGCTTTCAGTCCTGACTGAATCTCTGATCTTCCCATCAAGAAAACAATTAACAAACTACCATGGTTACATGCTGGGGGTGATGGCTCCAGTTTTCAGAAACAATCTTCGATTAATATTTCTAGTTAGTTGGTTTAAGAATGTGGATTCGGATAAGAAACGGTTCGAGGCAGACAGAGACGAGAACTGTACAAAAAGTTGAACTACGAGGGCAATTCGGAAATAAACCTCCGTTTGGTTATCAATGACAGACATTCGCAGATGCAGAGCTTTCATTATACACATTAGAAAACAACAACATTACACTACTTTTTGACCGCCCTTCAAATTGAGGCGCTTGTCATAACGTCTTACAAAGTTTGAAATTCCTTAGTAGTCGTTGCTTGGCACCAAACTTGGGCTATGGCGGGGGGATCAAAAACATCCCAACGGAACTACTTCAAAAGTTCTAGTGTGCATCTAACGGTGTGCGGGCGAGCACTGTCGCAAACCGACACCACACTGGAAGTCGGCTTGCCCTGACGCTTGTTATGGATGGCTCGTCTGAGTTTTCGTAACGTTTCACAGTAGACTTCCAAATTGATGGTCCATAAACTTCGCTAGCCGTACTCCTTTGCCATCGTCACATTTGGCGGGAAGGGGTGCCATAGAAAATCCCGCCAAATGTGAAGATGTGAAAGGAGTACAGCTAGCGAAGTTTATGGAGTCTGGTTCGACCATCAATTCGGAAGTCCACTATGAAACATTACGAAAACTCAGACAAGCCTTCCATAACAAGTGTCGGGGCATGCTGAGTTCCGGTGTGGTGTCGGTTCGCGACAATGCTCACCCGCACACCACTAGACGCACCCGAGAACGTTTGAAGCCGCCTCCGTTAGGATGACCCGTATTTAAGGTCTGATGGATCCTTTTGTCCACTGACTTTCCAGGGCAACGTGAATTTCACCTGTTCCGGCGACGAGGTGGCCGTCGAGGACCCACAAGCGGTCTCCTACCTTGCGGAGTTGACTTCCACCGAGAGGGAGAGCCTCCTCAACACGCTCCTATACCGGACGGTGGCTACGGGCGGTGGCGAGGTGATCCAAAAAGGCCACAGTCACGATGAGGCCAACTACGCACGGGATGCCTGCGCCAAGGTAACGCCGAGATTCGGCTGGATACAAGACCATCCGTGGTCTGATGGGGTTTCGGGTGGATGTTGACCTGGTTGCGCAACTGCCTGCTTCATGTTAGGCAGGAATCTTATTTTTCCTCAGGATGTAAGAGAGTGGACTTGTATAGAGATCTCAGGAATAAACAGATATTTGGTTTGATTTTTTATTTCATTTTCATTTTATTTCACTTTACATTATTTATCTATCTATCTTTATTTTATTTATTTATTTTATTTATTTTTTATTTTATTTTATTTTATTATTTTATTTATTTTATTTTATTTTATTATAGTATTGTATTGTATTTTGTTTTATTATTTTATTTTATTTTTGTTTTACTTATTTTATTTATTTATTTAAATTTCATTTCCTTTTCATTTGACTTTACTTATTATTTTACTTATTTATTTTACTTTATTTATTTTTTTTTTTTATTT
>NW_015391596.1:2844-14485 GCF_001527695.2 Protobothrops mucrosquamatus | reverse complement strand
TTTTTATTATTTTATTGTATTTTATTTTATTTCATTTCATTTCATTTTTGTTGTACTTATTTTACTTATTTATTTCAATTTCATGTCCTCTTCATGTTACTTGACATTCTTTTAGTTATTTATTTTATTTTTCTTTTATTGATTTTGTTTCATTTTACTTTTACTTGACTTATTATTTTATGTATTTATTTTAATTTAATTTTGTTTCATTTTACTTTTCTTTGACGTATTTTGTTTCTTGATTTAAATTTAATTTCATTTATTTTCATTTTCATTTTACTTTGTTATTTTGTTTATTTGTTTATCTTAATTTTATTTTATTTCATTTTCAGTTTACTTGACTTATTATTTTATTCCTTGATTTATTTCAATTTTATTTTATTTCGTTTTATTTTACTTCACTTATTTCATTGACCTTCATTTTATTTTATTTCATTTTCATTTTACTTACTTATTTATTCATCTTAATTTCAATTTATTTCATTTTCCTTTACCTATAATTTCATTTATTTATTTATCTTCATTTCCTTTCATTTGACTTTATTTTGCTTTGTTATTTTATTTATTTTTATCTGGGTCTTTTTTTTAATCTTCCTTTATTTTACTTTATGGTTTTCTTTGTTTTTTTAATTCCTCTTCTTTTAATTTGATCTCACTTTATTTTGTTACTTGATTTGATTTTTATCTTTTATTTTATTGTATTTTTATTATTTTTCTATACCCCTCCTTTCATCATTTTTATAAAATAAGTGGCGAACGTATCTAATGTTCCTTCTGCCTTTTATTTTCCCCACAATGTACCCTTTGAGGTGGGTTGGGCTGAGAGAGAGGGACTGGCCCAAAGTCACCTAATTCGCTTTCGTGTCTAAGGTGGGACTAGAACTTACCATCTCCTGGTAACTGGCCCAAAGTGACCTAGCTGGCTTTCCTGCCTAAAGCGGGACTAGAACTAACCGTCCCCTGGTGATTGACCCAAAGTCACCTAGCCGACTTTCTTGCCTAAAGCGGGACTAGAACTCACCGTCTCCTGGTGATTGACCCAAAGTCACCCAGCTGGCTTTCCTGCCTAAAGCGGGACTAGAACTCACCATCTCCTGGTGATTGACCCAAAGTCACCTAGCCGACTTTCCTGCCTAAAGCGGGACTAGAACTCACCATCTCCTGGTGATTGACCCAAAGTCACCCAGCTGGCTTTCATGCTCAAGGCAGCAGTAGAACTCACCGTCTCCCACTTTCTAGCCTGGTTCCTTCACCACGGCACCAAACTAGCTCTGAAATCCAAACTCTTGTGCTTCCTCGATCTTCCCCAATTTTGGTGTGTGACTTCACCGCATCTTAAAGAGGACACGTTTTGCGTCATTCAACTCGATTCGTCCCCAGCCACAACGACTGCGCGGTCTTGTTCCCGTGTTTGTCCACACAGGCTATTTACGAGCGGCTGTTTTGTTGGATCGTGAACCGCATCAACGCCACCATCGAGGTCAAGAACTACGACCCGCGAATCCACGGCAAAAATACGGTCATCGGTGTCTTGGACATTTACGGCTTTGAGATTTTCGGCAGCAACAGGTAGAAGACCCCAGGAGAATTCTCTGGATCAGGAACCCTCGCTTAACGACCACCATTGGGCTTGGAATTTTGGGCCGTCAGTTGTTGTTAAATGGGCCATCGCTGGCCAACTGGCCAATTTTATGACTGTGTTGTGATCCTATAGCGAGTTGCCACGGTCGTTAAGTGAATTATGTGGTTGTTAAGCAAACCGCTTGGTTGTTAAGTGAATCCTTATTAAGCTCACAAGGAGAAACCCCTCTTCCAACAAGCAGGCTGGAATTGCAGGAAAATTCCAATCCCCTTTTATTATTTACAGACCTGAGTCAATCTCCAAGGCAAACAAAACACAGTTCACAGAAACTCGATTCCACAACACAAACAATTGCCTTCGGCAACCAGCACTTCCCACACCTTCCCTTTTATAATTCAGCCAAGGTGTGGCTTCCTAATGCCTTCTCCTTTGCCTTTGGAGCCAACCCATTGCATTCCTCTGTCCTACTCGCTTCTCTTGCCGGCGTTTTCGTGCATCTTGGATTTGTCCCAGCTGTTCCTCATCACTGTCCAACTCAGACTCCCAGCACAGCTGTGTCTCAGCCTGAGCGCGAGTAGAGGGGCCAGGCTTCTCATCTGACTGTAAGTCTTGGGCTCCTCAGAGCCTTCTTCCTCCTCTGATGTCACTCCAGACCCCTCCTCCTCCTCCTCTGATTCCTCAGACTCAGATGCCGGGTCCACTGGCTGGCGAGGAATCACAACACTGACAAACTAAGTCAGTGGGGACGCCAGATTCGTTTAACAGCCGTCTTACTAGGTTAACAATTGCAGCGATTCACTTAACAACCGTGGCAAGAAAAGATCGTAAAACCGGTGAAACTCAACTATCTTGCTTAGCGACAGAAATTTGAGGTTGTAAGTTGAGTACCTATAGCGTCGTAACGTTGAGAATATGTCTTATCTTCACTTTCTTTGAGGGTGTCGTAATTTGGAACGGGGGTTCAGCGAACGGTCATGACACGAGGATTTCCTACGGATGGATGGGTACTTGGGTGATTTTTGTTGGAGAGTGGTCCTGATCTTCTCGGTCTCTTCTTCCAGCTTTGAGCAGTTCTGCATCAACTACTGCAACGAGAAGCTGCAGCAGCTGTTCATCGAACTGATCCTCCAGCAGGAACAGCAGGAATACCAGCGCGAGGGGATTGAATGGCAGCACGTGAGTCTCTTAAAACCTTCCTCAGTTGGCGTCCCGGTGGGAAAGAAGGGGGCAGGCGCCGTATGTGCGCATGCACAAATGTGAGCGTGTGCACACAAACAGGCCGTGAGCATGCACACCACGCAAATGGGGCGGCGAGCATGCGCCTGAGGCTCTCGGCGACGCCAATGCCTGTATGATGCTGGTGGCGACAAGGACACCAGGCTCGTGGTGATGTTGCCGCTGTTGTGAGGCTTGCGCTGCTGCCTGTCTGCCGTTCGCGTCACTGCTGACGGTCACGCTACTCACGCCGCCCAGTGGCCAAGAGGCCATGGCCCGGGAGTGAGCCACAGCCAGTAGGTTGGAGACCCCTGCCTTAAACATTGATGCGGCCCGCCAAAAACTGTCCAAAGTTGTTTCCGATCTGAACTTAATTTTTTTTCCATATAACAGGAGAAGGAAGGAGAACGATTGCAGTTGAAACTGCAGCATTACAGTTAGTCCTCGACTTCAGACCACAAATTGGGACTGGAATTTCCGTCACTAAGTGATCCGGTCGTTCCCAGTTTTATGATCCTAAGTCCCTTTTGATCAGCATTGTTACATCTTTGAACCATCATTAAACGAATGGTTGTAAGTCAAGGACTGGCCAGAAGTCCTTTTTTTCACCGCTGTCGTAATTTGGAATGGTCATTAAATGAAAGGTTGTAAGTCAAGGACCACCTGTACCTGGGTTTTCAAATCTCACACTCTCTAGAGCGGTCTTTCTCAACCTGTACAACTTTTAAGAAGTGTGGACCTCAGCTCCAGAATTCCCCAGCCAGCATGTTTGGCTGTGGAATTCTGGGAGTTGTAGTCCACACACTTTAAAGCAGCCAAGTTTGAAAAAAATCTGCTTTACCTTCCCTTGCCAAGCAGCACCTCTGCCTTCTTTTGACAGATTGAATATTTCGACAATCAAATCATCGTCGATCTGGTAGAAGAGCCGCACAAGGGTATTATTGCGATACTGGACGAAGCTTGCTTGACCGTGGGGAAAATCACCGATGCCCTTTTCTTGGAGAGCATGGATGCCAGGCTTGGCAAACACCCCCATTATACCAGCAGGAAGGTAAGAGGATCGTAGGAGTAATACCCCGTAACGAAGATAATCCGAGAATCCTTTCCGCCGGCACCAGATATGAGGAACAAAATTTGGCGATCACGGGGGGACGCTTTTCTTTTTCATTTTTCCTGAATAATCTGGGTGACACTGTAGCAAGGTGGGAAATTCTAAAATTTAAAGAAAGCAACAATGTGGTTCAAAACCAGGGCATACATAGGGAGAGAAGGGAGTGGGCTATTGACGACAGACAGTCCTCGAGTTACGACAACATGGGCCAGAATCTCTCTTACTAAGCAAGGCGGTTTTTAAGTGAGTCGCCCGACTCACATTTTGATTCAGTGAATCGCTGCTGTTGTTAAGTGAGTCACACTGTCGTTAAGTGAAACCAGCTTCCTCAATTGACTGCTTGTCAGAAGCCGGTTCGGAAGGTTGCAAATGGCGATCATGTGACCTCGAGATGTTGCAACCATCATAAATACATGCCGGTAACTAAGTGCCCAAATTTGATCACATGTTCGCGGGGAATGCTGCAATGGTCGTAAGTGCGAGGACTAGTCATAAGTCATGTTTTTTTCAGTGCCATTTTAACTTTGAACAGTCAGTAAACAAATGGTCGTACGTTGACCACACGTTATTATAAAGCTTTCAGAAAGCTGTCCTTTAGATTTATTTAGCTTTAGCTTTAGACAAAAATTCACTGTTGTCCTTTCTTTTACCGTACAAATGGTTTTGCCAAATGCAGTTTTTCACATCCATGGGAAAAATATAGAAATGAAGATTGCGCTTTAAAAATAAACAATATATACCTTTCAATTTCTTAATATTTTTATTAGAATACGTGGATTTATAAAGTTCTTCATGGTTTTGCTCTTGAATTTCCCTTTAAAAAGCAAAATGATAAACATAAACAATTACAGGTAACCAGTGGTGGGATTCAGCTGGTTCCCACCGGTTCGGGAGAACCGGTAGCTAAATTTACCTGAATTCGGAGAACCGGCTGGCTTCTGGAAGTCCAGTCTAGGCCTCGGAGGCCTCCCAGACCTTAGAACGAGCCACCGGAAGTGCATGGATACCACTTCCGGAAGTCCGTTCTAAGCATTGGAGGCCTGGAGGAGGCCTCCCAGGCCTAGAACGGCCCACAGGAAGTGCGTGGATGCCACTTTCGGAAGTGTGTTCTAGGCACCATGCTGGCTCAGGAATTATGGGAGTTGAAGTCCACGAGTCATAAAAGAGCCAAGGTTGCCTACCCCTGATTTAGGCCTACAGTTGGATTTGGAATTTTGGTCATACCTTTGCGGTGTTCATTCAGTGGCTGATCACATGACCTGACTCGACTTTACGATCATTTNATTTATGGCTTCATCACTTGAGAACAAATGGGGCAAGGGAAAGGGTACATCCACCGCACAACTCGACCTTGAACGATTCCGGCTTGTGTGTTCCCACAGCTCAATTCCGCCGACAAATCCATGGAGTACGGACGGGATTTCCGGATCAAGCATTACGCAGGAGACGTTACGTGAGTGTGTTCACCTTAATCGTTCCCCCTTACTTCCCCTTGCTCTCGATGAAGAAGCATGCTAGGTGTTGGGGAATTCTGGGAGTTGAAGTCCACCTCTCTTAAAGCATGGTGGCTGGGGAATTCTGGGAATTGATCCATCCATGCTGGCTGGGGAATTCTGGGAGTTGAAGTCCACCCCTCTTAAACCATGGTGGCTGGGGAATTCTGGGAGTTCATCCATCCATGCTGGCTGGGGGATTTTGGGAGTGGAAGGTCCCCTCTTAAAGCATGCTGGCGGGGGAATTCTGGGAGCTGAATTCTTCCCCTTTTAAAGCATGCTGGCTGGGGAATTCTGGGAGTTGAAGTCCACCCCTTTTAAAGGGATCCATTTGGCAAAACATTCCCTTTTGCAAAAAGGCGTCCTTTGACTGATTTGAGCCCGAGGATCACGCTGCACAAGATGGCAGTTACCTTCCACCTCGGATCTACCCCGCTCACTGCATGTCTGAATCTCGCTTTCAGGTATTCCGTGGAAGGATTTCTGGATAAGAACAAGGATTTCTTGTTCCAGGATTTCAAGCGACTGCTGTTCAACAGGTAGGTCGGACTGAGGCCATGTGGGAGAGCTCTGGATTTCAAAAAAAACCCCAAACTGATTTGAAGTAGACAATTTGACCACCGACCTCAGGGGACCGAGAGTCCTCGATTTACGACCGCAATAGAGCCCCAACATTTCCGTCGCTAAGCGAGACAGCCGTTCCGTGAGTTTTGCCCCATTTGATGACGTTCCTCGCCCTCTCACTCTGCAGTTCTTCCGTTAGCCAGAAGGCGGTTCTGTCAATCTGGCTTCCCCCGTTAACTTGGTTTGTCGGAAGTTCCACAAAAGGGTTCAGTAAGTCATGCGGTCGTTAAGCGAATCTGGCTTTCCCCCGTCGGTTTGGCTCGTCAGGAGGTCGCAAAACGGGATATAGAACGACCCCCGGGGGACACTGTGACCGTCCTAAAGGGGAGTCCGTCGCCGAGCGGGTGGATTTTGATCCCGTGACCATTGGGGAATAGATAATAGATTCTATTATTGTGTAAAGGTCTCCTGCTTGAGCAGGGGGTTGGACTAGATGGCCTCCGAGGTCCCGTCCAACCCTGTTACTCTATGATTGCGTAAGGGTCTCCTGCTTGAGCAGGGGGTTGGACTAGATGACCTCCGAGGTCCCGTCCAACCCTGTTACTCGATGATTGCGTAAGGGTCTCCTGCTTGAGCAGGGGGTTGGATTAGATGACCTCCGAGGTCCCTCCCGACCCTGTTATTCTATGATTGTGTAAGGATCTCCTGCTTCAGCAGGGGGTTGGACTAGATGACCTTCAAGGTCCCTTCCAACTGTCATTCTATGATTCCGTAAGAGTCTCCTGCTTGAACAGGGGGTTGGACTACATGACCTCCGAGGTCCCTTCCAACCCTGTTACTCTATGATTGTGTAAGTGTCTCCTGCTTGAGCAGGGGGTTGGACTACATGGCCTCCGAGGTCCCATTCTGTTAGGGTCTGTTGCAATGGCGATTGTAATTCTGAAAAGCGGTCCTAAGGCGTTTTTTTTAAGGGCCGTCGTAACTTCGAACCGTCACTAAATGAACTTTTGTAAGCTGAGGATTGCCAGCATTAGTCTGTTTTTTGTTTTAATGGCCTTCCCGGATCTTGGCGTCCAGTCAGTTCAGGGAATTGCAGGCCTCCGAAGGCGTCGGACTTCCACTCCCATCATGCTGAGCCAGCACCTGGGACCCCCCCCGACGGGAAGAGGCCCCCCACTGCCCCTCAGACGCGACTTCAAACTCTCCGCGGTCGTCGGTGGCAAATAACCCCCCAACTTTTCCACCGTCGTCCTTTCCTCCTGGCCGCCATCTTGACTTTTTTGACCCCTTCTGGGGCGTGTCTTTTCCCAGCATGGACCCCGTCCTTCAGGAGATGTGGCCGGAGGGCAAGCAGAGCATCATGGAAGTCACCAAGCGCCCCCTGACGGCGGCCACCCTTTTCAAGAACTCCATCGTGGCCTTGGTGGACAATCTAGCTTCCAAGGTACGTCCCAGGCCTTCCTTCTCGTCTACTGTTCCTCAGCCTTGGCAACCTGAAGATGGGCGGACTTCAACTCTCAGAATTCCCTAGCCCTGGGAACGGGGCTCCCGAAACAGAGACTGAGGTCACTGGAGGACCTCGATAGAGATAGTAGAGTTGAAGTCAGTGGACAGTGGAGTTGAAGTCCACCCAACTTCAAGTAGCCAAGCGTGAGGAGCATCGTTCTGCTTCCTGTTCTCCGGGACGTCCACCAACCTTCTTGATCTTGAAGATGGGTGGACTTCAATTCCCAGAATTCCCCAGTCCTCCGAATACGGAACCCAAAAGGAGACTGAGGCAAACAGGCCATGGGAGGACTTCAGTAGACGCCTTCCCATGTATCTCATGTCCTCCTTCTATGACCATGTTCCTCAACCTTGCCAATCTATAGACAGGTGGACTTCAGTTCCCATAATTCCCCAATCCTGTGAACTGTGGTCTGAAAGAGGGAGACTGGGGCTAACAAGCCTCAATAGACACCTCCCCAAGTATCTCAGATCCTCCTGCTACGTTCCTCAACCTTGGCAACTTTAAGATGGTAGATTTTCAACTCCCAGAATTCCCGGTTCTGGAAATGGGGCTCCAAAATGTGAGACTGGCGAACGGGGGACCCATGGGGGGGAGTTCAGTAGACACCTTCCCAAGTCTCTCAGATCCTGCTTCTAGATTCCTCAACCTTGGCCATGTTAAAATGGTGGACTTCAACTCCCAGAATTCCCCTGTCCTGTGAACGGAATTCTGAAAGTGGGACACTGGGGCTAACAAGCCTCAGTAGACACCTTCCCAAGTATCTCAGGTCCTCCTTCTATGTCCCTCAACCTTGGCAATTTTAAAATGGTGGACTTCAACTCCCAGAATTCCCCAGTCCTACGAAAGGAGCTCTGAAAGAGGGAGACTGGGCCTAACAAGCCTCAGTAGCAGTGGTTGGATTCAGCCAGTTCCCACCAGTTCGGCAGAACCAGTAGATAAATGTTGCTGATTTCGGAGAACCGGCTTAATGCACAGTGCTTCCGGAAGTCCAGTCTAGGCCTCGGAGGTCTGGAGGAGGCCTTCCAGGCCTAGAACGGCCTCCCGGAAGTGTGGGGATGCCACTTCCAGAAGTCTGTTCTAGGCTTTCGGAGGCCTGGAGGAGGCCTTCCAGGCTTAGAATGGCCTGCTGGAAGTGTGTGGATGCCACTTCCAGTAGTCTGTTCTAGGCCTCAAAGGCCTGGAGGAGGCCTCCCAGGCCTAGAACAGCCCACCGGAATTGCGTGGATGCCACTTCCAGAAGTCTGTTCTAGGGTTTGGAGGTCTGGAGGCCTCCCAGGCCTAGAATGGCCTGCCGGAAGTGCATGGATGCCATTTCCAGAAGTCTGTTCTAGGCCTTGGAGGTCTGGAGGAGGCCTCTCAGGCCTAGAATGGCCTGCTGGAAGTGTGTGGATGCCACTTCCAGAACTCTGTTCTAGGCCTCGGAGGCCTCCCAGGCCTAGAACAGCCCGCCGGAAGTGCGTGGATGCTACTTCCGGAAGTCCGTTCTAGGCCTCGGAGGCCCAGGCCTGCATCCAATAAGAGAACCGGTTGTTCAGGTATTTGAATCCCACCACTGCTTCCCAAGTATCTCAGAGCCCCCTTCTATGTTCCTCAACCATGGGGGACTTCAACTCCCAGAATTCCCCAGCCTTCTGAATTGTGCTTTTGAAGAGGGAGAGAGGGACAAGCCAGCATCTGGGGCTCCTTTCCGGTTGGAGAAGGAGGAACTCCGGATGGGGAGGGAGTTGCGACTGTCGCCCGTCTATTTTCAGCTTCGCTGGCAGCTAAAATGAGAGGGCCTGCCAGAGGGCGGCTTGTGCATGACTGGTGTGCTATAAATAAGCCACACTGAGATGCAGATTACGGTTAGTTTTAAAGGTTTATTACGCAACGCCCCCACAAATACAAAGCAAGAGCTGAAGCATTTAAGGAGCCTAAATCTTGCAAAAGTCGATATATCGGAGTCAGACGTCAGCTGAAATCCTCTCCAGTATAGGTGCCACAAACACACTCCTTCTGGCTGTTCGCCAGTTTTTACAGGTAGTCCTTGATTTACAGCCACAATTGAGCCCCCAAATTTCCATTGCTAAGTGAGGCAGCTGCTAAGTGAGTTTCACCCCATTTTACAACCTTTGAGGCAATTGTCGTTAAGTGGATCACTGAGGTTGGGAAATGAGTAACGCGGGGGTGAAACGAATCCAGCTCCGGCATTGCTTGTCAGAAGGTCGCAAAAAGGGGATCGTGTGACCACTGGGACACGGCGACCGTCGTAAACACACCCTGGATCATGTGATCATGAGAACGCGACAATAGTCGTAAGTCTGAGGACCGGTCGTCAGTCACATTTTTCAAGGCCATGATAAACTTGAACAATCCCTAAATGAATACGGTTGTTAAGTCGAGGACCGCCTCTAGCACTAACATCTCATTTATGAACACACAGATATATCGGTGGTCCTCGGCTTACGACCGTTCACAGTGACCGTTTCAGTGACCGGTTTAATTCGGTTTTAAGGGGGGGATTGTATATATGCTTTGGTTTTAAATATGTTGTGTGCCGCCCTGAGTCCCGCCGGGAGAAGGGCGGCATATAAATTAAATTAAATTAAATTAAATTAAATTAAATTAAATTAAATTAAATTAAATTAAATTAAATTAAATTAAATTAAATTAAATTAAATTAAATTAAGTGACAACGGCACTGGAAAAAGTGACTTAGGACCGTTTTTCACACTTAACGACCATTTCATCATCGTCAAAATTCAGACGCTGGGCAACTGACTCGTATTTATGATGGTGGCGGTGTCCCCGCGGTCCCCTACTGATCGGAAAGTCAATGGGGAAGACAGATTTACCTCACAACAGTATGACTCACAACGGCAGGGCAACCGCCACTTAACAAATGTCTTGCTTAGCAATGGAGGTTTGGGGTCGTAAGACGAGGGCTACCGTCCTATTGCACTTAGCAAGACCTGCCCGGTTTCAAATCTGGCGTCGGTTTGAGTGTCGCCCGAGGAAACTTGATCTTATTTCCAACCTGAAATGCAATTTCAGCCGACGGGGCAAACTGGAGTCATGAGATGGGTCCTCTCCTAACTCCACACATGCTCCTTTCTCCGCAGGAGCCCTACTACGTCCGTTGCATCAAGCCCAACGATCACAAGTCCCCGTTGCTGTTTGACGAGGAGCGTTGCCGTCACCAAGTGTCGTATCTGGGCTTGCTGGAGAACGTGCGGGTCCGAAGGGCCGGCTTTGCCTACCGGCAACCGTACCACCGTTTCTTGCTCCGGTAGGTTTACGGCAAAGTCTTGGCACGCTTCCGGAAGGAACAAAAGACCCGGTGCTCTCTTAGGCAGCGTCCAGTGCCCTCGGGGTCTTCGGCCCTTCGCTCAGCAGGGGGAGGAAGGTGCCAGATACAGCCAGGAAATCTGGTGGGCATCGTAATTCCCCCTCATCATAATCACGTCATCTTTAACCACACTCTCTTCTAGCACGGATGACATTACCTAGTTGGGTCATGAGATGTCGGCAGGAAAACAAGCAAGCTCACAGAGCACCAAAGACCCATAGTCGTCGTCATCCTCCTTATCTTCCTCCTCCTCCTCCTCCTCCTCCTCTCCACACACCCCTCCCTTCTAACACTGATGATGTTCCCCAGTTGGGTCATGAAACATCTGCAAGGAAACCACCCAGCTCAGAGACCACCAAGGACCCCACAATCATTTTTCCTCCTCCCCCCTCCTCCTCCTCCTTCCCTTGAACCCCACTCTCTTGTACTACTGATGTTGTTACCTAGTTGGGTCATCAAACATCTGCATGAAAACAAGCAAGCTCAGAGGGCACTAAAGACCCACAATCGTTCTCCTCCTCCTCCTCCTCTTCCTCCTCTTCTTCCTCCTCCTTCTTTTTCTTCTTCCTCCTTCTCCTCCTCCTGCTCATCATCCTCCTCCTCCTGTCTGCAAACCCCACTGCATTCTAGCATGGATAATGTTCCCTAGTTGGGTCATGAAACGTCTGTAAGAAAACTACCGAGAGCACCAAGGACCTCATAGATCTTCTTCTTCTTCTTCTTCTTCTTCTTCTTCTTCTTCTTCTTCTTCTTCTTCTTCTTCTTCTTCTTCTTCTTCTTCTTCTTCTTCTTCTTCTTCTTCTTCTTCTTCTTCTTCTTCTTCTTCTTCTTCTTCTTC
>NW_015391596.1:0-2717 GCF_001527695.2 Protobothrops mucrosquamatus | reverse complement strand
TCTTCTTCTTCTTCTTCTTCTTCTTCTTCTTCTTCTTCTTCTTCTTCTTCTTCTTCTTCTTCTTCTCCTCCTCCTTCTCCTTCTCCTTCTCCTTCTCCCTCTCCCTCTCCCTCTCCCTCTCCCTCCTCCTCCTCCTCCTCCTCCTCCTCCTCCTCCCTTTTCCTTCTCCTCTCCACAAACTTACCTAGTTGGGTCATGAAACCCCCAAGGTCAAAGACAACACCCCCCACAGCAAGGATCTGACCCCCCCCCCAAAAAGAGGGATACAATCTGACGGGGCGAATCCTGGTTCCGAGCAGAGCAAGAATGATCTGCTAGCTTTCTCCCTACAGGATCCCGTCTGCGGGATTTCCGTTTTGCAACAGAGGAAATACCCAAGCGTTGCGCTGTGGGGCGGAACCGGACACGTTGACTTTGAACCGCCGAACCTCCGATGGTCTTCTGAAGGTCCTGTACACGCCGGTCAAAGCAAGCCCAACTCTCAAACCTTCTTCTTCTCCCCCCCCCCCAGGTACAAAATGACGTGCGAATACACCTGGCCCAACCACCTCATGGCCTCGGACGGCGCAGCCACCCAAGCCCTGATGGAGCAACACGGCTTCCAAGACGACGTGGCGTACGGGCAAACCAAGATCTTCATACGGACGCCGCGCACCTTGTTCGCCCTGGAGCAGGAGCGGGCCAACCTGATCCCCATCATTGTGTTGTTGTTGCAGAAGGTACCAAGGGGTTGTGGGCAGGGGTGGGATTCAAACACTTGAACAACCGGTTCTCTTATTGGATGCAGGCCTGGGCCTCCGAGGCCTAGAACGGACTTTCAGAGGTGGCATCCATGCCCTTCCGTTGGGCTGTTCTAAGCCTGGAAGGCCTCCGAGGCCTAGAACGGACTTCCGGAAGTGGCATCCACACACTTCCAGTGGGCTGTTCTAGGCCTGGAAGGCCTCCTCCAGGCCTCCGAGGCCTAGAACGGACTTTCAGAAGTGGCATCCATGCCCTTCTAGCAGGCCGTTCTAAGCCTGGAAGGCCTCCTCCAGGCCTCCGAGGCCTAGAACGGACTTCTGGAAGTGGCATCCACGCACTTCCGGTGGGCCATTCTAAGCCTGGAAGACCTTCTCCAGGCCTCCGAGGCCTAGAACAGACTTCTGGAAGTGGCATCCACGCACTTCCGGCAGACCGTTCTAGGCCTGGGAGGCCTCCTCCAGACCTCCAAGGCCTAGATCGGACTCCCGGAAGCAGTGTGCATTAAGCCGGTTCTCCGAACTCAGCAAAATTTACGTACCGGTTCTGCCGAACTGGTGCGAACCGGCTGAATCCCACCACTGGTTTGAGGTCACCATTTGGTGGGCAAAGGCGGTGTGCCTGGTCCTCTCATTCCAACGAGAACTCGATCCAAGAAACAGGCGGCGTACAGCACATTTAGCGTCCCGAAACGAAACTGTTGGGATTCCGGGTGGTCCTTGATTTACAACAGTTGCTATAGTGACCGTTGAAAGTTACGACGGCCGTGGAAAGACCTATGCAACCGTCTTGCGAAGGAAAACTACGGATCCTGGCTTAAGCTCGGTATAACCACGTTACCGGCAGATGCTGGTTTCCGATGTCCTTATAGGTAAAGGTAGTCCTCAACTTACAACGGTGCATTTATAGTGACCGTTCAAAGTTACAACGGCCGTGGAAAGACCTAGGCAACAGTCTTGCGAAGGAAAACTACGAATCCTGGCTTAAAGCTCGGTATAACCACGTTACCAGCAGCCGCCGGTTTCCGATGTCCTCATAGGTAAAGGTAGTCCTCAACTTCCAACGGTGCATTTATAGTGACCCGTTCAAAGTTACAACAGCTCTGAAAAAGGAGAGTTAGGACCGTTTGTCCCGCTTAGCGACCGTTGAAGCCTCCCGACGGTCACGTGGTTGAAATCCAGACACTCGGCAGCCGACTCGTACTTACGACCGTCACAGTGTCCTGGGGTTACGCGATCCCTTTTGGCGATCTTCTGACGAGCCAAGTCAAGGGGGGGAAAGCCCGATTCGCTTAATGGTCGTGTGGCTAATTTAACCCCCCCGCACAACTTAACGAGTGTCGCAAGACGGGTTGTAAAACGGGGCAAACTTAGCTTAACCGGCACAGATTAAGGTTGCCGTCGTAACACGAGGACCGTCTTTACAAGTGGGAGGGTTAAAACGCCCTTGTATACGTCCTCCTGATGCGGTTGTGTGGGGGTTGCGTTCCCCCAAAGAGGGAAACGTTAACAGGTCACAGGACTGAGGTGGTCCTCGCTTTACGACCCCCACTGAGTTAACATTTTGTGTTCCGTGTTGTGAGTTCGAGTTCTGAGGTGTCACTTATACCCAGGTCTGGAGAGGAGCCCTCGCCCGCAAGCGGTGCCGGTACCTGCGCGCCATCTACACAATCATGTCCTACTACAAGCGTCACAAAGTGAGGTCCTACCTGCTAGACCTGGTAGAACGTTTTCAAGGGGTGCGCAACATGGCCGACTACGGCAAAAGTGTGGTGTGGCCTGAGCCTCCCGCTGTGCTGGCCCAGTTCCAGGAGACCAGCAAAGTCATCTTTTGCAGGTAAATCCTACGGGATCCCTTTCTAGCTCTCCGTAATCCCGTGTTTTCACAACCTTAGTGACGATAAGATGGGTGGACTTCAACTCCCAGAATTCCTCAGCCTGTATCCTTTCAGGTGAATGCCAGCCCTCTTAAAGCAGGCC
>NW_015391595.1:21427-24193 GCF_001527695.2 Protobothrops mucrosquamatus | reverse complement strand
CTAAAAGAAACCTGTGAACCTTTTCTTTAAAAAAAAAACTAGTACAAAAAGTAGCATGTTGATTATTAAGTTCTATAAACCCTAAAGCCAAGTTAATCTATTATGTCCAAGTGCAGGTGCATCAGAGCAGGAGCCCCACCCAGCACAAAGGAGGCGAAGCGGCCGACTAGCAAGCTTGAGTAGAGGTGGTAGAGCAGAGATCAACAACCATTGTTGGACTGGAAGAAAAGAGAGGGGGAAGCATTTTGTACTACAAATGGGGTGGGGCTAGTGCCTGCGTGATACTCACTAGCCCTGCCCCGTTCTTCCGTGATGCAGTGCCTTGTATCTGCACCCCACAGTGCGGCGGCTGCCGTTTTTGCACCTTGCAGCACAGCCCATTTTTGCGCCTCCAGTTTTTGCATGCCAGAAGGGGCACTCAGAGGTGCCTCCCTGCCCCCCCCTCCCGAGGGCACCACAATGCTGATGCAGCCCTGGCACTTGGCGATAAATAAATGGGTTTTGGGTTGCGGTTTGGGCACTCGGTCTCTAAAAGGTTCGCCATCACTGGTCTAGAATCACAGCCTCCTGGTAATTGATCCAAAGTCACTCAGCTGGCTTTCACGCCTAATGCAGGACTAGAACTCACCGTCTCCTGAAGATTGGCCCAAAGTCACCCAGCCAGCTTCTAATTTCCTAGCTTCTAACCTCGTGCCTTAACCACTAGACCAAATGGCCTGGTCATTCTTCCATTACAGAGGGAATTATTGTTAGGAATACAGGAGCTAATCAGGCTTCATGGGCAAAACTATATCGCCATAAAAGGATTGCTACTAAGAAGGAAATCTGCCTTGCGCGCGTGCACACACACACACACACACACACCTCGAATATATATATATTGGGATTTTCCAAATGTTTCTCCCAGTTGACTGCTCTGTGCAAGGAGCAACTCTTTTAGTAGTCACCAGGTAACTTTGTGTTCTAAACATTTATAACTTCCAATCTCAAATCTCTCCGGCTTCATTTTGGATTTGGGACACTTCTGCTTCTAAATGTTCGGAGATCAAGGAATAATGAGCCTAATCGGAAGGCCAGGGTGATGGGGGTCTCCATACATTCTCCCAGAACAGAACCGGCATAATAACATTCCGTTCTTCTGAATGGCTACTAATGGGAAGCTGTTACTTAATTTAACAAGATGCCACCAAGCGATAACGGACTGCTGAAGTCTGCCGAGGATTTTTCAAGGCAGAAGAATAAACAGATCTGGTTTGGGCACATAGCTATCGTATCTGCTCTGCAAAAATCTGGGTAGCTATTAAATGGCAGAGAAAAATACAGATAGTCCTCCAATTCCAGCCGTAATTGGGACCAGAATTTCCACTGCTGGGCCAGGTGGCTGTTAAGTGAGTTGTGCCCAACTTTATCATCTTTTTTGCCATGGTGGTTAAACGAATCTTCTTTCACAGCTTCTGGAGACAGGTTGTTCCACTGGTTAATTGTTCGAACTGTCAGGAAATTTCTCCTTAGTTCTAGGTTGCTTCTCTCCTTGATGAGTTTTCATCCGTTGCTTCTTGTCCTGCTTTCAGGTGTAGAAGTAGATATCAAAAGCTGGATCTTCTAGATCAGGGGTCCCCAAACCCCGGTCCATGGACCAGTACTGGGCCGCAGCATACTAGCAACAGGTCCGCACAAACAAGCAAAGGCCCATCCACAGGATGCAGGCAGTACACAAAACCACACCCCCTCCGGTCCATGGAAAAACCTCTCTCCACAAAACCAGTCCCTGGTGCCCAAAAGGCTGGGGACCTCTGTTCTAGATACTTTTCGCGATCGCCATCCAAATATTTTCGTGGGTCTACTTGGACTTCCTCCTCATCGGTCCCGTCCGAAAGAGTCCTCGGATCTCGCTGGACTTCATTAGCTTCAAAGTTGTTATGAACAGACTATTCATGATCTGAGAACTGGCCGTCATATCTTTCCCAGTTATAGACGTGCCTGTAACTTCATTTGGTTGTGAAGTGAACCTAGTTTCTCCTGTTGAGTTTGTTGTTTGGAAGCTGGCTGGGATGGTGATCACATCACCCCAGGACACTGCAACCGTTGTAAGCACATGCCAGTTGCCAAGTGGTCAAATTTTGATCACATGACTGTGGGGAATGCTGTGACGGTCACAAATGTGAGGATCAGTTGTAAATAACTTATTTCAGCGCCATTGTAACTTTGGACAGGTGCTAAATAAATGGTTGTAAGTCAAGGAGGAAACAACTGAAACAGTACAAAAGAAATACATATTTGATTTGATTTAACTCAGAGAAAAATGTGATCCTTCTAGGACAGATTCTAAGAAACTTTTTTTTGTGTGTGTATGTGTGATATCACATTGAAGGGGTTAAATAAATTGCCCAGTATTATAACCCCACCCGGCATTGTCCCTTCGCAAATATTTGCTCTGTTGTTGTGTTGCTGAAGCTTTTCTTTTGGCTGCTTGCTTCAAAACAAAGTTCATGGGAAGTTCAGAAGCAAAGAATTTTCAAAGAAACCCAAACATACAACACTAAGAAAAATAATGTGGAATGCTGACAAAATGACAAACCATGCTGGGTTGGGGAAAGAGAGAAAGACAGACAGACAGACAGACAGAGACAGACAGAGGGAGAAACACACATACAGAGAGAGAGAGAGAGAGAGAGAGAGAGAGAGAGAGAGAGAGAGAGAGAGAGAGAGAGAGAGAGAGAGAGAGAGAGAGAGAGAGAGAGAGAGAGAGAGAGAGAGAGAGAGAGA
>NW_015391595.1:14561-18407 GCF_001527695.2 Protobothrops mucrosquamatus | reverse complement strand
TCAC
Organism: Protobothrops mucrosquamatus; assembly: GCF_001527695.2. Lineage (NCBI taxonomy): Eukaryota > Metazoa > Chordata > Lepidosauria > Squamata > Viperidae > Protobothrops > Protobothrops mucrosquamatus. The sequence continues at coordinate 18,403 of NW_015391595.1, read as the reverse complement.
ACTTAACAGTAATTATGGCACTTTGTCTCATGACACAGGGAGAAATTTCCGCAGCCTCTAATTTGACAGGCACTGTATTATCGCTCTCTGGATAAATTCGACAAGATGGAATATTAAGATATCCAGAAGCTAACAAAAGCAGAAAATGAGAACACTTACTGGTCATTTGTCCCTTGTACAAACCCTTGATTATTATATGCTGTTCGACATTCCATGTCTAGGGTAATGCTAAGTCTACTACATTGATACTCCAGCTGACACCCCTGAAGACATCATGTTCTTCAGAAGAGAAGGACTACAATTAACCTTATCTTCTTGATGGTCTTCCCTGCCTCCAAACCTGGAAAACAGCTTGAACTTCCAAATGCTTTCATTTCATTAGTCCAGAACACATGGACTCCATTGAAAGTTGTAGTCTGATATCTTCTTTATTAAAAAGCAGCCCATCAAAAAAAGGAAGTTCTCCCATTATGTTCCTGGTGTCTCCCACTCCTTCAAGGAGTTATGACAGATCATTTCCAAGGAACTGACCAGGAAGAAGAAGAAGGTGACCTTGTTAATTCAGAGCAATAGTCTCTCTGGTCCTGCATTTTGTTCCCAAAGAATCAACCACATGCCACAGTCAAGGCCAATGGAAGACTATGAAAAGCCGCCTAGCAACTGGAAATCAGAGAATCCAAAGCAAATATATCTTGAGCTGAGCTCAGCTCCAAGTGACTTCATCGACACAGCTGTGATTTTCTTGACGGTCATATAGTAGTGCCTTATTGTTGTTTCTCCTGGTTGGTTAAATAACAGAATAACAAGTTGGAAGGGACCTTGGAGATCTTCCAATCCAATCTCCTACTCAAGCAGCAAACCCTATCATTTCAGACAAATGGTTGTCCAATTTCTTCTTCAAAACCTCCAGTTATGGAGCACCCCAACATCTAGAGGCAAGCTGGTCCAATGATGAATTGTTCTAACTGTCAGGAAATTTCTCCTTAGTTTTGAAGTGGTTCTCTCCTTAATTAGTTTCCATCCTTTATTTCTTGTCCTGTCTTCAGACATTTTGGAAAATAGATCAACTTCCTCTTCTCTGGGATAGCCCTTAGTACTGGAACCCTGGGAACATGTCACCCCTAACCCTTTTCATTAAATTAATGAACTCCTGCAACCATTCTTCATGTGTTTTAGCCTGCAGTCCCCAATCATCTTTGTTGCTCTTCTCTGAACTCTTTCTAGAGTCTCAACATCTTTTTTGTTGTTTATTTTACTTCTCAGTCTAGCCTACAGAAATGCTGCGTCCTAATGGTGTCCAATCCAAGTATCAAAGCCAGGTAAACTGGGCTATCACTTGTTAAGCCTTTAGAGTAGGGGTGTCAAACTTGCAACGTCATGTGACGTATTGTGACTTTTTTCCCATTGCCGGCAATGGGGTGGGTGCGGTTTTGCTATGATGCATCCGGCCCGCGGGCCAGCAGTTTGACACCCCTGATTTAGAGGCATAGGGCCTCCATTACTAAAACAAAGTCTAACCATTGCTACGGACAGAAGCTTCATGAACTTATCTAATCATCTTTGCAAGTCACCCTGATTAAAGGTGTTCACTACATTATGTAGCAGCACATTCTATACTATGGGTAGTTCTTGTTAACAACTGTAAATGAGGCTGGCAACTTGGTCATTAAGTAAAGAGGCCATTAAGTGAAACTGTGACTGGGCTTCCAGTGTCACTTCAGCTTTCTTTTGCTTTTCAGACTTGGTTGCAAAGTTACCTTTTCATCACTGCTGTAACTGTGAATCACTGCAAAACGAGGCAGTTACTAAATGAGGACTTCCTGTATAATAAATATATCATGTAAGAAGTACTTCTTATCCTCCAAGGCAGAGGTAAACAACTTTGTAGAGAAGGTGAGAACTTTACCTTAAATTATATGGAATTCGATTAGATAAAAAAGGATTTAAAAAAAAGAATAAAAAATAGTTAACATAGGGTATTGGTGGCATCTGGGGGCAGAGGAGAAGGTTCAAGAAAGACCAAAGCAGCCTTGCAGAATCAACCTTATCCTTTTGTATTGTGATGTCACCCACGCACACGAAAAAAAAAAAGAGCTTCAGCACAATGATGTAAAGCTATTTGTACAATCTTGGTGAAAGCAGCAAGATCCAGAGGATGTCACGATAGAATAAACAGAAAACTGTGGTTTATTTTATATAACCGTGGTGGTGCAATGGTCAGAATGCAATATTGCAGGCGAGCTCTGCTCACTGCCAGAAGTTCGAACCTAACCGGCTCAAGGTTGACTCAGCCCTTCATCCTTCCAAGGTTGATAAAATGAGGATTGTTGGGAGCAATACGCTGACCCTGTAAACCACGTAAGGCTGTAAAACACTATGAAGCAGTATATAAATCTAAGTGCTATTGCTATTGCTATTATTTTATTTATTTCCCACCTTTATTAGGTTTATAAATAACTCAAGGTAGTGAACACACAATACTCCCAAATACATGTGGTAGGATCCAATCTGGATCAGTCACCAGGACCAGAGGTTTACTGAGTTTCAGACTAAAAAGCCACACATAATCAGGTGCCACATAAATACTATGCATAAAATAGCCCACAGCACACATTCTGGTAGAGAGAAGTTCCCTCATGAGTCTGAAACCTCAGAAGACTAAATCTCTGATCCTAATGGCCGATCCAGATTGGATCCTACAACACACAACGTTCCTTCCTCCTCCTATTTCTGACAAAACCTGTGAGGTTGGTTCAGTGGTGGGATTCAAATAGGTGAACAACCGGTTCTCTGTGTGGATGCCACTTCCGGAAGTCCATTCTGGGCCTGGGCCAACAAAAAATTAGCTACCGGTTCTGCCGAAGTGGCGCGAACCGGCTGAATCCCACCACTGGGTTGGTTGGGTTGAGAAAGAGAGTGATTGGCTCAAAGTCCTCCAGCCAGCTTTCGGGCCTAAGGCAAAACTAGAACTCACGATCTCTGGCTTTTAGCCTGGCGTCTTAACCATTAGACCAAACCGATTAAATAATCAAGATGGTGACTTTAATTATGTTCACCTTCTGCTATATTAGCCATCACAGGAGCAGCTTTGGGAAGAGTTGCAGAGGTTCAGTAGAAGGGAAATCTAAGGATAAAAGCTGTATTCCCAACAAAAAACAAAAAACAAACCTGACTATTAAATGCTCTCCCATATATGATTCATCTAGTACAGGGGTAGGCAACCTTGGCTCTTTTATGACTCGTGGACTTCAACTCCCAGAATTCCTGAGCCAGCTTGGCTCAGCTTGGAAACCTCTCCCTTTTCCCTCAGCATGGCTGGCTCAGGAATTCTGGGAGTTGAAGTCCACGAGTCATAAAAGAGCCAAGGTTGCCTAGAACCTGCAGCCCCATTGCCAGCCTTTGAACCTTGTTGGAACAAAAACTTGCTTTCAGCCAAAAGCAAAGTTCTAAGCAGGACAGTTTTAACAACAACAACAACAACAACAAAAACAACAACAACAAAACAACAACAACAACAACAACAACAACAACAACAATAATAATAATAATAATAATAATAATAATAATAATAATAATAATAATAATAATAAAGTTGGAAGGGACCTTGGAGGCCATCTAATCCAACCCATCTAATCTAATCCTGGCTCAGGCAGGAAACCCTATACCATTTCGGACAAATGGCTGTCCAGTCTCTTCTTAAAAACTTCCAGTGTTGGAGCATTCACCGCTTCTGGAGGCAGGTTGTTCCATTGGTTAATTGTTCTAACTGTCAGGAAGTTTCTCCTTAGTTCTAGGTTGCTTCTCTCCTTGATTAGTTTCCATCCGTTGCTTCTTGTCCTGCC
>NW_015391595.1:9513-11696 GCF_001527695.2 Protobothrops mucrosquamatus | reverse complement strand
ATGGAAGGTTGAAATCCCCCAAGACCATAAGTCTGGGGGTTCCAACCGCCACCCCGGCTATTACGTCAGCCAGCTCAGGCAGGGCTGTTGATACATAGCAGGGAGCCAGGTATATAATCAACAAGCCCACTTGAACCCCTTGCCCCCATTTCACAAGGAGGGACTCCACACCGTCTATCTGAGGCACAGTGGTCTCCCTAGATAAGACTAAAATGGGAAAAATTTGGTTCAGCATGCTTTGAGAACCTAAGTCATGCTCTTAGCTGGTTGTGTAACCCTAGAAATCTTTGTTTGGGCACAATATTTTATGTGAACCCTGTGTTGGTTAAGGTCCCCAACCTATGGGCCATGGCCCAGTACCGGTCCGTGGCCTATTGGCCACCAGGCCGTGGGAATGGCTGGTGAGTGCACGCATGTGTGCCCGCATCCCCTTCATACTAGCGCTGCCATGCAAGCGCTAGCGGCCCCATTTGCGCATGCAGGGGGGGCTAGCTTTGCTGCCGGTATCACGTGGGTGCTATGGCACATTTGTGCATGCACATGGGCACTAGCAGCCTGTGCGCATGCATATGGGTGCCAGAGCCACCGCTGGGGGTGCACATAGCCCGCGTGCACATGCGTGGGGGCGCTAGCGCCGCCACCATGCACGGGCCCATTTGTGCATGTGCGTGCGGGGGGGGCACGCACGCACATTTCTTTGCTCCTCCCTTTCCCTCCAGGCCACAAACCTAGAAAGGTTGGGGCGCTCTGGGTTAAGGCATTGGATAGAAACTGGGAAACTGGGAATTCTAGTCAAATCTTAAGCACAAAGCCAGCAGGGTGATATTTGGCCAGTCACTCTCTCTCAGACCTAGAAAGGAAGCAATGGCAAACCACTTCTGAAAAATCTTGCCAAGGAATGCAGGGACTGGTCCAGGCAGTTTCTGAGAATCAAACACAACTGAACAATTAAAAAAAAAAATCTAACCTCAGCCAAGTTGTATGAATCTGCTAAGCCTGGATGAACCCCGATACGGAGTTTGGATCTTCACATCTCTTAGTTTCACTCTTGTGCACTTTCAACATTTCAATATTTTTGCTACTGTCTTCCCATTCAGTCCCCTGATAATTTGGGTGATGTTGATAACAGATTATGCAAATTTGTCCAATCATTATTTGCTCTCCCAATCATATAATATTTACTTAGGCAAATATGTTGACAGTTCGCTTTCGAGGAAGGAGAGTATATTAAATCAAGGGAACAGGAGCTTTATAAAAAACATTGATAGATTAGTGTGGTGTTATTAAAATATTCTAAGGGCAAAAAGCAATCGTTTTAAGAAATCGTGGGCGCTCCATCACTGGAGATTTTTTAAAAAGAGGCTAGATAGTCACTTGTCTGAGATGGTAATCCTCCTGCTTGAGCAGGGGCTGGTCTGGAAGACCTCCAAGGTCCCTTCTATTCTATTCTATTCTATTCTATTCTATTCTATTCTATTCTATTCTATTCTTCTAATTCTGTTCTGTTCTGTTCTGTTCTGTTCCGTTCTATTCATAAAAAGAAACATTCCCTTCAACCCCTTTAAAAAACGCTGGCAAATTTTCAGAAGAATCCCTTAAGAAGAATGAGGGATTTGGAATTCTTTCTGCAAAATGTCAAGGATTGGATTACATTTGGTTTATAGTAACACATATAGCCTAGTTTAATATTTAATCCAGCCTAGACAAATCCTATTCACGTCCATGGGAAACGAATCAGAGTCAAATTGTGGGAAAGGCTGAATCCAACTCTACAGATACGCCTGTGCCTGCAACTTATAACCATAACTGGGAGAAGAATTTCCATTGCTAAGCAAGTCGGTTGTTATTTGAGTCCTGCCCAATTTTATGACCTTTTTTGCTAGGGTCGTTAGATAAATCATTGTATTTGTTAAAATGAATAATGGGGTTATTAAGCGAATCTGGTTTTCCCTATTGACTTTGCTTGTCAGAAGCCAGCCAGGAAATGGGCATCACATGACTCTGGGATATCGCAACCGTTGTAAGTACATTCCAGTTGCCAAGCACCCAAATTTTGATCCCCCGACTGCAACGGTCATAAGCGTGAGGATCTGTTGTAAGCCACTTTTTTCAGAGGAGGAGGAGGAAGAGGAGGAGGAGGAGGAGGAGGAGGAGGAGGAGGAGGGGGGGGAGGAGGAGGAGGA
>NW_015391595.1:4975-7096 GCF_001527695.2 Protobothrops mucrosquamatus | reverse complement strand
AAGAAGAAGAAGAAGAAGAAGAAGAAGAAGAAGAAGAAGAAGAAGAAGAAGAAGAAGAAGAAGAAGAAGAAGAAGAAGAAGAAGAAGAAGAAGAAGAAGAAGAAGAAGAAGAAGAAGAAGAAGAAGAAGAAGAAGAAGAAGAAGAAGAAGAAGAAGAAGAAAAAAGAAGAATTACTTCCAGGAAAACCTTGCCAAGAAAACTGCAGGGACTTATCCAGGCACTCACCAGGAATCAACAGTTGACTCAAAGACACCAAAAAATAATTAGTAACAATTAAGAAAAGCTAAATGACCACCAGAAAGCCTATTCTTAGGACTGATTTGCTTATCCACAGAAAGAAGCGGAGAGCATAGAATCCCTTCATTCTTCCAGTGCGACATTTTTTTCCCTGCGTCCATGTCCTTGTAGAAACCACATCCTCTCAGTAAATTTTCGGTTCTGAATCAAACTCTTAAAGGAAAGCCCTTTTCCAGACTCCCAACGTACAAAATAGCTCCGTGGTTCTAGACAAAAAATTTCACCAAAGGGAGGCGGGTGAAGTAAAGTGGGGTCCGTTCCTCTGGCATAATCTGATTAGTGTTTCGTTTTAAAGCGATGAAGCTTGCCTTTTTTTCCCTTGCAGAAACAGACAGAACAATACATCTTATCTATTGGCCATGGCATTACATGGTGTCTCCAGAGCTTGCTATCAACTGGCTTAATTACTAGACAGTTTTATGGGAAGCCGGGAAGATGGAATTCACTGGGCAAGGCAGACTCAAAATGGGAATGAAAAAAAACAAAACAACGTGGACAGATAGCTTATAAACATACCAGAAAGGCAGACTAATCATTTTAGTTCCTAATCTCCAGCAGAATTAATGTTACCCTGGAAGCACATTATCTAGTACATTCATCTCGTGTATTAAACAAGCAAAGCACCAAATGTCTGTCTCAGAAACGTACGATTATCATATGTTTGTGAAGCCGAGTCTGCCGATTAAATGCATTTAAAATTTAATTTTCTTAGCATGCTGTTTGCTTACTCAATAAATCCCCTCCGTGAATCAGCAACAACCAAAGTGACTGCCGCGCAGCTCCTCAATTATTTATCGCCATGGCTGTTATTAATAATGCTGCTGCAACTTCAGCTCATAAAAGGGCATTTAATATTTCCTGCCAGCCGGTGGAGACATATAAGCCTGCTGAGAATGTATGTTTCTGGAGGGCAGGGCTGGGGAAGCCGCAGACCCCAAACCCTGGGCTGTCCACCTTGATTGGGCTGCCAAATTTCAGTCACCTGATTGCAACAAACAAACAAACAAACAAACAACCCAGGTCAGGGTGACTGCCTCCCCACAACATTTTGGAAAAAGGAACAAAAATGGGAAAACCTTGTTTTAAACATTTAAGAAACTCTTGGAATCCCCAGCCACAATCCCCCAAACAAGCAAAAAAGTTAAAAATTCTACTCTTCTTTATCATCCCCAAGTATTAAACATTAGCAAATACACACACACACACACACACAAAAAAAAAACAACCCCAATTTTTCATCTTTTGATTGCAAAGGCCGAACCTCTCTGTCTATTAAACCAGGTACAGGCATTCAAATAGATGGGGAAGAAATGGAGGTAGTGACAGATTTTATCTTCCTGGGTTCCAAGATCATGCAGATGGGGACTGCAGCCAAGAAATTAGAAGACGCTTGCTCCTGGGGAGGAAAGCTATGGCAAATCTAGACAGCATACTAAAAAGCAGAGACATCACCCTGCCAACAAAAGTGCGTATAGTCAAGGCCATGGTTTTCCCAGTTGCAATGTATGGCTGTGAAAATTGGACCGTAAGAAAGGCTGAGCGCAAAAGAATTGAGGCCTTTGAACTATGGTGCTGGAGAAGACTCCTGCGAGTCCCCTGGACTGCAAGGCGATCAAACCGGTCGGTCCTAGAGGAGATCAACCCCGACTGCTCTTTAGAAGGCCAGATCCTGAAGTTGAAACTCAAGTACTTTGGCCACCTAATGAGAAGGAAGGACTCACTGGAGAAGAGCCTAATGCTGGGAAAGATGGAGGGCAATAGAAGAAGGGGACGACAGAGAATGAGGTGGCTGGATGGAGTCACTGAAGCAGTAGGCGTGAGCT
>NW_015391595.1:0-2960 GCF_001527695.2 Protobothrops mucrosquamatus | reverse complement strand
GGTCATCTAGTCCAACCTCCTGCTCAGGCAGGAAACCCTATACCATTTCGGACAAATGGCTGTCCAGTCTCTTCTTAAAAACTTCCAGTGTTGGAGCATTCACCGCTTCTGGAGGCAGGTTGTTCCACTGGTTAATTGTTCTCACTGTCAGGAAGTTTCTCCTTAGTTCTAGATTGCTTCTCTCCTTGATTAGTTTCCATCCGTTGCTTCTTTTCCTGCCTTCAGGCGCTTTGGAGAATAGCTTGATTCCCTCTTCTTTGGGGCAGCCCGAGATATTGGAACACTGCTATCATGTCCCCTCTTCTCTTCATTAAACTAGACATACCCAATTCCAGCAGCCGTTCCTTATATGCTTTAGCCTCCAGTCCTTTTCCTTTTCTTTTTTTCCCGTTGATCTATCTAGATTCCTTTTAATGAAAATTTAAATCAACTTCTGTGGTCCTGATCCACAACTTTCCCTCTTGCCTAGGTCACTTTAGAGAAATGGGGAACCATCAGTGAAGGACAGTTAGAGGGAATCTTCCTAAATAGAATGTGAACCATAGGCTCGTTTCATGCCCAAGTCTGATGGAGCTTAAAACATGATGCTGAGTTAGCTTTATTCCAACTCGCAGCTCAAAGATTGTCAGCCACAACATTCCTTTGGCGCACGATGCCAAAACCATATGAATTATTTCTTTGCTTCTTCTAACTTAAAGAAAGGAAGGGAGGGAGGAATAGTGTTAAGTGCGGTTGTAAATGCATTATGGCCACGTGCATGCCTGCTTGTGGTGAAACAGCTATCTTGTCTCTTTTCACAGATGGGAATGATTAAATAGGGCACTAAATGCACACATTTAAAAATTAAATAGGGCACTAAGAAATAAGTAGAGCACAAAGGAAGGCCTACTTTGAGAAAAACAGAAGGCATGGCTTCCTCTGAGTACATATGATTGCATCCCCAATGTAGCCTTGTCAAAGGTCCTTTACTTTAAACCAGATTTTTTTTAAATTATTCCCAAATACCCCAGATCCAAAAGACTTTGCAGGCATAAGCCAAGTCCAGAAAATAAAAACCTTTTGTTATTTGACAAGGATTTTACCAAGTGGAGAAAAGTTAGTAGACCATTTCTCTGTATATTTATGGCAGCTATGAGCCAACGGTCCAATTTTAGAAGATAAGGCAGGGCGGCCTCTGACAGCATCTTTTCAGACTAACAAAACGTATTAAAGGAGCAAGCTTTTCTATTCTTTTTGCATTCATGCAAGCTTATGCCTTTTAGTAAGTTTGGTTAGTTTGAAAAATTGCTACCAGACGTCTTCTGATAGTTGACAACTGTAGACTTAACAAGGTTCTCTTCCTACAATGTTTAGACCTCTTTGGCAAGTGAATTGTGCACCACACCCACCCCTTAAAATTAAAGATGGAAATAAAATGGTCAAATCCTCAGAAGATGTTTGAAACACAGAATAATTCATTCTTCTCACATCCTGGGAGAAGGGCAAGATTTTAGCATTCCTGGAAGACAAACGGAGGCTGAATCATATGATGAGTGATTGAGGGAGCTAGGTGTGTCTTGCGTATTGAAGAGAAAGATTAGAGAGGGCATGATAGCTGTCCTCCAGTACTTGAGGGGCTGTCACAAAGAAGAGGGGATTGACTTATTCTCCAAAGTACTGGAGGGCAGGACAAGAAGTAAAGGGTGGAAGCTTGTCAAAGAGAGATCCAATCTGGATCAGTCACCTGGACCAGAGGAATAGAATAGAATAGAATAGAATAGAATAGAATAGAATAGGATGGGATGGGATGGGATGGGATGGGATGGGATGGGATGGGATGGGATGGGATAGGACGGGACAGGACAGGACAGGACAGGACAGGACATGAATAGAAATGGAATAGAATAGAATAGAATAGAATAGAATAGAATAGAATAGAATAGAATAGAATAGGATGGGACGGGACGGGACGGGACGGGACAGGAGAGGACAGGACAGGACAGGACAGGAGAGGACAGGAATAGAAATGGAATGGAATGGAATGGAATGGAATGGAATGGAATAGAATAGAATAGAATAGAATAGAATAGAATAGAATAGAATAGAATAGAAGGACCTCGGAGTTGAAAGGGACCTTGGAGGTCTTCTACTCCAACCCCCTGCTGAGGCAGGAAACCCTATACCATTTCAGACAAATGGCTATCCAATCTCTTCTTAAAAACTTACAGTGTTGGAGCATTCACAATTTCTGGAGGCAAGTCCTTCCACTGATTAATTGTTCTAATTCTCAAGAAATTTCTCCTTAGTTTTAGGTTGCTTCTCTCTTTGGTTAGTTTCCATCCATTGCTTCTTGTCCTGCCCTCAGGTGCCTTGGAGAATAGCTTGACTCCCTCTTCTTTGTGGCAACCCCTGAGATATTGGAACACCGCTATCATATCACCCAATAGTCCTTCTCTTCATTAAACTAGACATACCCAATCCCAGCAACCATTTCTTATATGTTTTGGCCTGCAGTCCCCTGATCATCTTTGTTGCTCTTCTCTGTACTCTTTCTAGAGTCTCAACATCTTTTTTACATCATGGTGACCAAAACTGGATGCAGTATTCCAAGGGTGGCCTTACCAAGGCATTGTAAAGTGGTATTAATACTTCACGTGATCTTGATTCTATCCCTCTGTTAATGCAGCCTAGCACTGTGTTGGCCTTTTTGGCAGCTGCAGCACACTGCTGGCTCATATTTAGGTGATTGTCCACTAGGACTCCGAGGTCCCTCTCACAGTTACTACTATTGAGTGAGTTTAGTCTTCCAAGCTTTCAGACTCCATCTGCAGGGAACCTCTGTTTCATCAGAATGTGGGTGGGGGAGGGAAGTTCCCTTGAGGATGGGCTCCAGCACGAATCTGAAAGCTCGGAAGACTACACCTCCTGCAGGTCCCAGTGACCGACCCAGATTGAATCCTGCAACATTATCCTGGGACATG
>NW_015391594.1:21686-24193 GCF_001527695.2 Protobothrops mucrosquamatus | reverse complement strand
GACCATGTATTGGAGTTTTATTTATTTAAATATCAGATTTTTATCCCGCCTTTGTTACTTTATAAGTAATTCAACATGCATAATACACAGCCATTTGTCTGGAATGGGATAGGATCTCCTACTTGAGCAGGGGGTTGAATTAGAAGATCACCAAGTTCCCTTTCAACTCTGTTATTTTGTTATTCTTTCTACTATTTTCTTCACAATAACATTCCTATGAGATACGTTGAGCAGAGAGAGAGAGTGACTGGCCCAAAGTCCCCCAGCCAGCTTTCATGTCTAAGGTGGGATCAGAACTCACTGTCTCTTGGTGATTGGCCCCAAGTTACCCAGCTAGCTTTCATGTCTAAGGCGGGACTAGAACTTATCGTCTCCTGGTGATTGGTCCCAAGTTACCCAGCTAGCTTTCACGTCTAAGGCGGGACCAGAACTCGCTGTCTCCTGGTGATTGGCGCCACGTTAACCAGCTAGCTTTCACATCTAAGGAGGGACCAGAACGCATCATCTCCTGGTTTAATAATAATAATAGTAAAGTTGGAAGGGACCTTGGAGGTCATCTAGTCCAACCCCCTGCTCAGGCAGGAAACCCTATACCATTTCGGACAAATGGCTGTCCAGTCTCTTCTTAAAAACCTCCAGTGTTGGAGCATTCACAGCTTCTGGAGGCAGGTTGTTCCACTGCTTAATCGTTCTAACTGTCAGGAAGTTTCTCCTTAGTTCCAGGTTGCTTCTCTCCTTGATTAGTTTCCATCCATTGCTTCTTGTCCTGCCTTCAGGCACCTTGGAAAATAGCTTGACTCCTTCTTCTTTGTGGCAGCCCCTGAGATATTGGAACACTGCTATCATGTCCCCCCTCATTCTTCTCTTCATTAAACTAGACATACTCAATTCCAGCAGCCGTTCCTTATATGCTTTAGCCTCCAGTCCCCTAATCATCTTTGTTGCTCTTCTCTGTACTCTTTCTAGAGTCTCAACATCTTTTTTACATCGCGGTGACCAAAACTGGATGCAGTATTCCAGGTGTGGTCTTACCAAGGCATTGTAAAGTGGTATTAACACTTCACGTGATCTTGATTCTTCTAGGCCAGCACCTTAATCACTATACCAAACTAATTCAATCATCAATTAATTAATCAATCAAGATTCCTGCCAAATGCCTGCTGTGGTGTGTGGAGTATTACAGTTGCATTTCATCAAAAGAAAAACTAGCAAAGTTGCTTCCTGGTACTCATCTACGATCTTCAGGATGTTCTTCTCAGCCTCCCCGTTATCCCGAAGGGTTGCATTGACCAATTGTAGAAACAAATCTTGTAGCCCTTGACCAGGGGTAGGCAACCTTGGCTCTTTTATAACTCGTGGACTTCAACTCACAGAATTCCTGAGCCAGCATGGCTCAGCATAGAAACCTCTCCCTTTCCCCTCAGCATGGCTGGCTCAGGAATTCTGGGAGTTGAAGTCCACGAGTCATAAAAGAGCCAAGGTTGCCTACCCCTGCCCTTGACCATATTTATCATGCATTCTTTAACCCCTTCTTCCTCCTTTTCAAATGGCAAACTAATGGCAGATGGACATATAGATAGTTCTCAACTTACAACCACAATTAGGAACAGAATTTCCGTTGCTAAGCAAGGTTGTTGATATGTGAGTCACGCCCAATTTTATGAACTTTTTTGCCACAGTTGTTAAGTGTATCCCTGCAGTTGTAAATGAATTGCACAGTCTTTAAACGAATCCAGCTTCTCCAGTTATAGTAGTAACTGTGAGAGAGATCTCGGAGTCCTAGTGGAAAATCACTTAAATATGAGCCAGCCGTGTGCTGCAGCTGCCAAAAAAGCCAACACAGTACTGGGCTGCATTAACAGAGGGATAGAATCAAGATCACATGAAGTGTTAATACCACTTTACAATGCCTTAGTAAGGCCACACTTGGAATACTGCATCCAGTTTTACTCACCACGATGTAAAAAAGATGCTGAGACTCTAGAAAGAGTACAGAGAAGAGCAACAAAGATGATTAGGGGACTGGAGGCTAAAACATATAAGAAACAGTTGCTGGAATTGGGTATGTCTAGTTTAATGAAGAAAAGGATGAGGGGGGACATGATAGCAGTGTTCCAATATCTCAGGGGCTGCCCCAAAGAAGAAGCAATCAAGCTATTCTCCAAAGCGCCTGAAGGCAGGACAAGAAGCAATGGATGGAAACTGATCAAGGAGAGAAGCAACTTAGAACTAAGGAGAAACTTCCTGACAGTTAGAACAATTAACCAATGGAACCACCTGCCTCCAGAAGCGGTGAATGCTCCAACATTGGAAGTTTTTAAGAAGAGACTGGACAGCCATTTGTCTGAAATGGTGTAGGGTTCCTGCCTGAGCAGGGGGTTGGACTCAATGACCTCCAAGGTCCCTTCCAACTTTATTATTATTATTATTATTATTATTATTATTATTATTATTATTATTATTATTATTATTATTATTATTATTATTATTATTATTATTATTATTAT
>NW_015391594.1:11130-20002 GCF_001527695.2 Protobothrops mucrosquamatus | reverse complement strand
TTTTTAAGAAGAGACTGGACAGCCATTTGTCTGAAATGGTGTAGGGTTCCTGCCTGAGCAGGGGGTTGGACTCAATGACCTCCAAGGTCCCTTCCAACTTTATTATTATTATTATTATTATTATTATTATTATTATTATTATTATTATTATTATTATTATTATTATTATTATTATTATTATTATTATTATTATTATTATCAGAAGACGGATGGGAAGATTGCAAATGGCAATCACATGACTCTGGGATGGTGTCAAGTTGCCAAGTGCCTGGGTTTTGTTCATGTGACTTGAGGGGAGGCTGCGATTGTCATAAGCGTGAGGACCAATCACGAGCCAATTTTTTCAATGCGGTTGTGACTTTGAACAGCTGCTAAATCCGTGGGCGTAAATCAAGGACTGCCTGCAGTTGTCCATGGTTTTCCCAACTACAGTTATCAGAAAGATTTAAAATTGATAAAAAGATAGGGAGCAAAATAAGACAGAATTGGAGGTGCCATTGTGCACCAACGATGAACATGCAATTGCTTAAATCAGGGGTCTTCAAACTTGGCAACTTTAAGACTTGTGGACTTCAACTCCCAGAATTCCTCAGCCAGCCCTGGCTGGCTGAGGAATTCTGGGAGTTGAAGTCCACATGTCTTAAAGTTGCCAAGTTTGAAGACCCCTGGCGGTTAAATGTATACATTTTTGTCGAAATGTGAACAGCCATTTCTGAATTCTTCTGCATGCTCTTTTCCTCTCTTATTAGCGTTTTGAGGAAAGTCAAGGCCGAACCAATAGCAAAACTGCTTTTTATCAAGCCCTCCAGAACTCTTTGGGCGGTGAAGAATCCAACCTTCTCATCCAGGATGCAGCTACATGGTTTTATTCCCTGGAACACTCATCCACCGAGTATGCTTCCTTCTCCAGGGCGTTAGAAAATGCCACTCGGTAAGTTTCTCCCTTTTTTTTTTTTAAAGGTCGGAGAGAAATCATGGAAGTAAGGCATGGAAAAGAAAAAAAAAGGCAGGACAAGCAAAAGACGATTTCTTAGGACAAGCCATTACTCTGTAGAAGCAAGATATATTAACAAGGGCTTAGTAAAGGGTTATTGTGCTTCATTATTCTGGCTAGCAATTGTGACCTCTAGCAATTGTGACCTCTAGGATATAATCCCCATATCTTTAGTGTAGGGGTAGGCAACCTTGGCTCTTTTATGACTCGTGGACTTCAACTCCCAGAATTCCTGAGCCAGCCATGCTGAGGGGAAAGGGAGAGGTTTCCAAGCTGAGCCATGCTGGCTCAGGAATTCTGGGAGTTGAAGTCCACGAGTCATAAAAGGGCCAAGGTTGCCTACCCCTGCTTTAGTGTAATGGTTAAGATGCTGGCTTAGAAACCAGGAGACGGTAAGTTCTAATTGCATTTTAGGCATGAAAGCTGACTTTGAGCCAATCACCAGGGGACTGTGAGTTCTAGTCCTGCCTTAGGTATGGGACTGGCTTAAAAACTAGGAGGTGGTGAATTCTAATCCCACTTTTGGCATAAAGGTTAGCTGGATCACTTTGGGCCAATGATCAGACTATGAATTCTAATCTCACTTTAGGCATGAAAACCAGCTGGGTGACTTTGGGTCAATTGCCAGGAGACTGTGACTTCTAGTCCCGCCTTAGGCATGAAAGCTGACTGGGTGACTTTGTGCCAGTCACTCTATCTCAATCCAACCCACCTTCACAGAGTAACTGTTGTGTAAAAATAGAAGGAGGAAGGAATATTATGTGTGTTCATCACCTTGAGTTAATCTATGAAATACTAAAGACAGGTTGAAATCTAATCAATCAATCAATCAAAATAAATAAAGTCAATTCTTTCACCGTGAATCCATGTTCTGGGACTGCGTGGCTGAACGTGGGTTGGAAGTACTCAAAATGAATTCCTTCTAAGTATCTAAATATCAAATTGAATCTCCAGTAGTTTTTTTTTAAAAAAATCACAATAAATGCACTTTTTCTGCTGTAGAAAAAACACCAGCTCCCCTCTCCCCATCCAAGGCGCACATACTATACTTCCCAATGCTTTGGCACATGTGTTTATCAAAATTGTGGCGTAGCACGCATGAATGTCAGGATAAACATAAGCTTCACAGCGCATTGTGGACGAGATGCTAACTTTGATGCCCCCTGCAGAGGTGTACATAGGCAGAAGAGGGAAGAAGTCAAAACCGAAGCGTTGGATAAATGTATCAAGTTGAGTTCAGTTTTAAATTATGGGCTGCAGACCTTCCAACACATTCAAGAAAGACATTTTGAGCAGGAGAGCCGTAACCCTTAAATACCGTCTCTTGCGGCTGACGAGTATTGCTTTTGTTTTCTTTGGCTCCTCATATGTCATTTCTTCGAGTTTTAAATTTGGCAACTTTACCACATTGGACTTGAAATAAGAAACCGACTGCCATATGCTCCTCAGGATATCCATTCTTGTTCATTCTTTGTGATGAATTTTTTTAATCAGAGAAGGAGTAAGATACCNATTTAAACACAGCCTTAAGTTTGTTAAAGGCAGAAAGGTGACTGAAACAGGAATTAGAAGCAATCAACTGCATGCTTAAAAGAGGGCTGAAACTTGGAAAAGAGAAAAGTTTACAAATTATTTTGACGTATTCTTTTATGTTGAATTCTCCACGGAACATCTATATCCCATATGGCTGCACCAGGCCTTTTCTTTTTTTAAAAAAATAGATTTTTTTTCACTAAAAGAAAATGATAAAAAAGAAGAATATTGGAAAAAATAGTCCGGTCTTTCCATTTATGATCAATCTTTGTACTTATGACCACATCACTGTCCCCATGGCCAATGATTGCAATTCAGATGCTGGGAAACTGGTTCACATTTATGACCCATTGCAGTGTCCTGCGGTCATGTGTGCAGTCTCCTGATTGCAATTTGCAAGGGTTCAGCAAAAAACACCCATTCAGAAAAATGGTTTCACACTTAGAACTCCAGCATTCGCTTAATGACCATTGTAAAAATGATTATCAAATTGGGTCTAACTTGACTTATGACCACACTGTCTTACAATGGAAATTTCACTCTCTGTTGTGTGCGTAAATTGAGGCCTTCTTGTATTAATCTTAAGTCACGCATCCAAACTGTAATTTCCATTTTGGAAACCTATAATATTTGACTCAGGGACTTTTATGCTTCCCCCCCCTTCTCTTGGTTACTCTACCACCTTACCTAATAGAGAATTTTGGAGAATTTGACCATTTTTGTTGTTGGTTAATCCTGAGTGTGTGGATATGGAGTTACAGCATAAAGGCAGAGACTTCAGATCTATTTATGATAAAAGGCTAATTGTTTCCAGATTGTAAAGATGCTTTTTTTTTTACTGTTTTTAGAGATCACTTTATCATTTGCCCAACCATAGATATGGCGAAGGAATGGGCTAACAACAAGAGAGGAAATATTTTCATGTACCATGTGCCAGACAGCAGTTCCTTGAGCAGGTAAGGATAATCTTTTGACCTAGCTTACTTGTAAAATGATTTAGATAAGAGTAAAAGTGTTCTTTGGATCATTCCTTATGCTCATGATGACTAGGGAACTGAAGGCTAAAACATATAAAGAACGGTTGCTGGAATTGGGTATGTCTAGTCTAATGAAGAGAAGGACAAGGGGTGACATGATAGCACAGTTCCAATATCTCAGGGGCTGCCACAAAGAAGAGGGAGTCAAGCTATTCTCCAAAGTGCCTGAGGGCAGGACAAGAAGCAGTGGATGGAAATTAATCAAGGAGAGAAGCAACCTGGAACTAAGGAGAAATTTCCTGACAGTGGAACAATTTGCCTCCAGAAGTTGTGGATGCTCCAACACTGGAAATTTTTAAGAAGACTTTGGACACCTATTAGTTTGAAATGATATAAGGTTTCCTGCCTGAGCAGATGGTTGGATTAGAAGACCTTCAAGGTCTCCTCCAAATTTGTTACTCCGTTATTCTGATAACTAAAGTTTAAGATAGTTCTTATGCCATTCTTGAGTGAGTTCCTGGTCCAATCCTTTTCTGGGCCTTTGAGGCAGGAGACAGATGTAGAAATAGAGGTGGAGCTGGCGGTAGAAAGTATTAGCTTTTCAGAAAGAGGTTAAAAGAACAAGGTCAAGAAAGAAAGAACAATGGAGCTTCAGCTTCTAGTTTCTATATAAGAGGAAAACACCAGAGTAAAACCAGTAAAAGAGAGTAAGAATAATTGAGCTGAAAGCATGTCTGTTTTCACTTTTTATTCTACCTTGCATGCAAAGCATCAAAACCACTTTTTCTGCATTCTACTTCCTCTTATATGAGAAGATAGTTTGCTTCTGTTGAAGGAAAAGTCTTCATCATGGTTCAGTCCAAGCAGGGAATAAACAACATGGTGACTGCTTTAGGAAGAAGGTTGCAGTTTATTGAAGAGGAGAGCCAGACAGAAAGATGGCTCTGGAAGAAAAAAGAGAGCACATGTAGGGAGTGGGTTTTTATACCATCTGGAGTCTTTTGTTTGGAGTTGTTCCTGTGGCACGAACTTTGACCTGAGTCTGAGTGTGCCTTTTGGTATCTCTGTGTTAATCCTATTATGTCCTGTCTTAGAGTTTGGGTGGGGTATGTAGATTTTAGGTGTCTTTGTCTTCTTAATCTTCTAGCTGGGGGGCTCACATCTGCATTTATACATAGCTGGTTTCTGCTTGGAGGAGGGGGAGACTTGAGACTATTAAGAAAATTGGGCATGCTTTTCTGCCTCTTTAAGATCCTTTGAGCAAATATATTTTTCTGCCCCCTTCTCTGGGGGGCTGACTTCCCACACTTCCATTGGTTCTAACTATTGGAAAGTGTTTGTAGAGTTTTCAGAAAAGATTGTTTTCTCTATCACCAGCTACGTTTTAGCTAGAACAGGGGTGTCTGACCTTGGCCACTTCAAGACATGTGGACTTCAAGTCCCAGAATTCCCCAGCCAGTTATGATGGTTGGCTGGCTAACTGGAGGAATTCTGGGAGCTGAAGTCCACAAGTCTTAAAGTGGCCACGCTTGGATACCCCTAAGCCAAAATGAAGACATCTTTCATAGATGTCTTTCATATGTTCCTTGATATATTCAGTGTCTTTGATAGATGTTTCCATTTAGTCTTGAACGGTGTGCATTAGCACATTCACGGTTGTTAAGTGAATCTGGTTTCCTATTGACTTTACTTGTCAGAAAGTCTAAAAAAGTGATCATATCACCCTGGGACACTGCAACCATCATAGGTATGAGTCAGTTGCCAAGCGTCTGAATTTTGACCACGTGACCACGGGGATACGGCAACGGTGTAAAAAATGGTCCAAAGTCACTTTTTAAAGTGCCGTTGTAACTTCAAATGGTCACTAAATGAACTGTTGTTGAGGTCTATCTGCATTATCAAATAAATCACCACCGCCTTCTTTTGAGATGTTTTTTTTTTACTTCCCTGTCTAGCCAGTCCCCACATTTACATTACTAAAGCTGAGCTGCAATTGAATTAATTAGCTAGTTCTCTGTGGACCATCAGCCTTGGGGCAGTAAGAACTTAATCTAAGCTTTTTTGTCTCCATAATTTCTTGACTTCAGTTCCTAGACTAACTAGCCAATGGTCATTAGGAAAGCTGTACAAAACCCCAGAATTCCTTTATTTTCATAAGAGGTTTTGGACTGAGCGAGAGACTAAAATCTGGAGTAATGAAATAAAAACTGAAACATCTCCAGCGTAGTTTAAATCTCACTTTGGGAATATGCGTACAGTGTTTATTTAGTGACATCTGTGCTAATTTTGCAAGAAATGTGAAAAAATAGGGCTTGTGAGCATTTCTTGGTGAGCAAATGGAAATCCCATGGCAGGCAGTTAACTTCCTTTTGAATCTGGCACAATGTCTGATTTAGTCAAATTTCTGTTTACATTGAGCCTTTTAAACTTCTATTTGATATGGTCTTTCGTTAATTTTTGTACAAACACAAATATTGACTGATGTCTTGTCCAAACATTCTTTCTAAATGATTTAAGTCTCAAATTAAGAATTCTGAGATGCAGTTCACTCATTCTGTGTCCAGTGATTTGAAGATAATAGGCAGAATTATCCTGTTGGCTTTACCGAGATCATTTTAATATTTGTAAGTATATTATAACAGTGTGAAAATTCCTAAGGAAGTAGCAAAGAATTGCAAAATAGTGTACCCAGTGTTGCGTCACAGTTCAGCAGCAGATAAATTGGTAAAGCAAATTTATCTGGAATATGACTAACAACCCTTTGTTTAGCAACCGTTCAAAGTCACAACAGTACTGAAAAAAGTGACTTATGACCAGTGCTTTCACACTTATGACCATCACAGTATCCCTGTGGCCACATTATCAAAATGTGGACTCTTGGCAACCAGCATTCAGACAGTTGCAGCATCCCTGCATCACATGATCTCCATTTATGACCTTCCCAGATGGTTTCCAACCAGCAAAGTCAATGGGGAGAAGCTGGATTCGTTTTACGTCTATGTGATTCACTTAACAAATGCAGTTATTTGCTCAATAACTGTGGAAAAACAGGTCGTAAAGTTGGGCACTGTCACCTGGTGATCTGCTTAACAACTGGCGTGACTTAAGACCATAGTTCCAAGTTGTAATTCGAGGACTACCTGTAACAACAGTGCCTTACTGTGTCCAAATTGTAGCATTTCTATGTGTTTCATGAATGTTTATAACCCTTTCAAATAAAACATGCTTAAATCTAACCCAAATCCCCTCAGATTTGATGTATATTGGATGTATCCAATCAGAGGCACCCAAGACTGGTTTAAAAAAAAAAATCAAGATGGAAGGGGCTGTTCCTCTGTCAAAACCCTACTGTTCTTTCATAGATGTGTCATGCAATGAATGTGAAAAGGAGACAGGATTTCAGTCATTAGTTTTGACACAAATTCCCCTACATGCAATCTCCTCCTCATAGCCATACTAAAGGGGTGATGCAGACATCTGAACCCCATAAAAAACAGGGGTGGGTAGCTTAGGATTTAAATGACTTATGTAACGACCCCTAAGTTCGCCATCTTGATCTTGAATGCCAAACTGTTGATTTTATTTCACTATGTGGTTCCCCCCCCCCCATTTTCTGGACGTTTAATGCTAAATTAGATCAGCTGAAAGCTTGCTACCCAGTGAAGTGAGTCTGTTGTAGTCCTCGGCTTACGTCCACAACTGAGCCCAAAATTTCTGTGGCTAAGCAAGACAGTTGTTAAATGAATTTTGCCCCATTTTACGACTTTTCTTGCCACAGCTGTTCAGTGAATCACTGCAGTTGTTAAGTTAGTAACACGGTTGTTAAGTAAATCTGGCTTCCCCCTTGACTTTGCTTGTCAGAAAGTCGCAAAAGGGGATCACGTGACATTGGGACACTGCCACCGTCATAAATATGAGTTAGTTGCCAGCGTCTGAATTTTAATCATGAGACCACAGGGATACTGCAATGGTAATAAGTGTGAAAAATAGTCATAAGTTACTATTTTCAGTTATGCTGTAACTTCAGTCACTAAAATAATGGTTGTAAGTCGAAGTCTACTTGCATTCTCCTCAAGATTAAGGCCTCCTGATATTAGCCAGGATTACTGTCAGCCATCTGGATGGTTTTGAAGTTGGAAATAAACCTGGTTCTCATCATTCTTGGTAACAGAGCATCTTATTCACTATGGCAAGGGTGTAGAAATGGGAAGGCCTGGAAAAAAAACCTGGAAAAAATTAAAAAAACACAGTTTTTCCCCCTGTCCCCCACTTTCCCCCCCCCAAAGCTGTTTGGAACTGTTTCCCCCCCAATTTTTCTAGTTTTTTCCCCCATCTCTACAAGGGTGGGGTAGTATAATTATATAATTTGATTGGGAGCTGCCTTGAATTACTTAGAAAAATGGGCAGCTATATAAATGTTTGAATGGATGAGTGACTAAATAGGGTTCCTGCCTGAGCAGGGGGTTGGACTCGATGACCTCCAAGGTCCCTTCCAACTTTATTATTATTATTATTATTATTATTATTATTATTATTATTATTATTATTATTATTATTATTATTATTATTATTATTATTATTATTATTATTATTATTATTATTATTATTAAATAAAATAAATTGTGCTAGGCCTCTCCCATGTTCTCCTGAAAACTGCTTTTTCTCCCTCATACTCTTTTTTTTTTTTAAAAGAGAAGAAAAATAATTTTGGGGGTGATGGGCTTTGAACTGAATTCTTCCCATTTTCTCTGGAAGCGTTTTAGAAATTTATTCTAAGAATTTTCTTATCTTTTTATATGTTTGTACTTTATTAATTCGGCTCAGAGATGTCCACATGGTACGGTCCTAAGAGTGAAGATGGTGGTGTACTTGAACCTCTTCTATCTTTATATATAAATGGCAATAAGCACAAAAGCATAAAAATGGATGGAGCTTTGTTCATTCCATTCTGGGCGCCATCTTGATTTTTTGGGACCATAGCCGGTGGACATTTCTGATTCAAGGGCTGCTTAACTTTCTACCATAGCTTCTAGGATTAAAGCCACTTCAGCCATTCATATATCATTTTAGCTCAGCACATCTATTTATTTATTTATTTATTTATTTAATTTATATCCCGCCCTTCTCCATTTGGACTCAGGGCGGCTAACAACCAGATAAAACACTAATCCCCAAAAACTACAATTTAAAAACATAAGTAAAAACAAATATTAGTAATTGGTCAAGTTAATTTAAAAATTACTTTAAAACCCCATTAAAATTTTCCCCTAGGCCAGTCCTGCAAGTTGGAATAGCCATGTCTTAAGGGCGCGGCGGAAGGAAGGGAGATCAGGGATCACCCTGATCTCTGGGGGTAGCTCATTCCAGA